>NC_046158.1:10076651-10194742 GCF_011064425.1 Rattus rattus
GTATATGTTCTTTCTCTCATCTTTTTATCTCCTTTTAGCTCTAACTTTTTCTTCAGCAACTTAGCTTAACTTTATATCTTTTTTTTATCTTAGCCAGATTGGTGGGGCATTTTCCAGCCCCTCAGAGACTCCCACTCCTTGAGCCTGGCAGACCTGAGCACTTTACCTTCATAGGCGTCTGAAGAGAGCAGGCAGAAGTGAGGCCTCTCTATCGGTGTCTGGAACCTTTCTTCTGGCCTCCAGTAGATTCTGTCTTTCCTCAGTGTAAAGAAGACCTGTAGATACTAAGCACACGAAAAAGAATTGTAAATTAGTTTACCTGGGACTTTCAGGACTTTAGTAAAGCAGCCTCATAAAGTGTCTCCAGTGGGCTAAAGGCCCATGGAAAAAAAAACATTTAATCCTGACCTTGGCCACAGCCAAAGCCTGAATTTTAAATCTGACTGCAAAAACAAAACAAAGTTCTTAACAGTTTGTTGTAGACCTTTTGAACTATTTTAGGGGTTTTTCTGTCCCCCCAACCAAAGTGCATTTTGACCACAGGGCAGGAACTGGCTGCTATGGGATAGGATCAAAGGCACCTCCATGTCAATGATGACTAACAGGAAGGGTGATTTAATCGTTTAGATCAACTCCTCTCTTGGAGTAGGGCCAGCAGATAAGGGTACCCTTTAAAGAACTTCTCATAATGAACACTCTTTCTGTGAGCAACGTCAGAAATTTCTTCTTTGTTATTTTTTTTATGTCCTCTCTCAATTTTTGCCTCAGCCTTTTAGATAATTCTTCCCAGCATTTCTAACACCGCCTGTCCCTTTTTTTTTTTTTTTTTTTTTATAGCCTGTTGACAGTATTTTCTGATCTTTGGGCAGCTATGCACTATGCTATACCGGCTGTCGCCTTTAAGATTCCTTGTTCCCAAGAAAAATTTGAATCTTTCTCAGCTTGTCTCTTTAGTTGTCCAATGTGGAGATTCCAGAGATCGCAAAACCAAGGTGTAGCAACCACTAAGAAATCTTGTAGTATTATCCTAAGCCTTTTTCTTTTTTTAAACAGCTCTTGGGGAAGAGCTAGAAAATTGGGTGAGACTTGAGAAGTCCCCATCTCAAGGCAGCATTCCACAGCTAGTTTCACTTCCCTACTGTGTGCAGCGAAACAAGCACAGATAAATACCTATAAAAATTAACGTTGGCTATCAACCAACACACCTCCACTAGAGGGATCCATAAAATTAAGTTTTCTATTCACTACTTGTTTAATAGCCAGCGCCTAATCTTGGGGAACTTCTTTTCTTATGAGCTGTTTCTTCCTCAAGGTTTTGTTAATGTCGTTAGCTAACAACTGTTAACAGCAGCTAGGCTGGATCAAGGGGAGAAGGAGGGCCTCTCCTTGGGGGAGGAGGCCCAAGAGAGAAAAGACAAACTCCCCTGGCAGAAAAAATTCTTTTGCAAATTATTTTTAACTTTTAACTTAAGCACCAGGAGGACTAAGTAAAACCCTTTTGATGAACAAAAGCCAAAACAGTTTCATGATTTCAACACAGTCGCCGGTCCAAGATTTTAAACACAGTCGTCAGTCCAAATTCAAAACATGAAACAAAAAGTCAAAAAAAGATACTAACAGACACCAACACGTCCAGAAAACCACAGTCAGGTCACAGAAGACAAACACCCCAACAGTCAAACAAGTAACAAACAGACGCGACGCTGTGGTTTTGTGTGCAAAAGTCAGATTGAGGTAAAAGGTCCGGGGCCCTCTGAAAGCTAAAAAATACAGACAGAGGTAAAGCCGCAAGTCCGATCCTCCTCCTAACCAGAGTCCCAGGATTGAGCCCCGAAAATGGGCCCTAACACCCTTGGAACGTCTCCAGGGCTGCAGGGCGAGAAGTCCGAGCTCATTGAAGCCCTTCTTCGTCCCCCCAACCCCAAACAACCTGGCTGGCCTCACAGAACAGACAGAATAGGCAGAACGAGACAGAATCAGACAGACGCTGCCGGCTTTACTCCCAGTGGGTGGTCGGTGGTCCCTGTAGAGGATCTCCTTCCCGGCCAACGCACTAAATGAAAAGTTCTCAGGGAGAACTTCCCCGGGATGGAGGTCCTCCAACCCAATGACCAGACCGAGACCACAGGATGTAATCAGCAAGAGGAGGATTTGGCTTATTGTCGGGATACACAGGCACAGGCACCTGTGGGTTTTAGTCACTGGGGACTGGGCATGCCACTCTATGGAACCAAGGATGGGCTTTTATAGGATTTTGGGGAGCAGAAGCAAAGCATACAGAAGCAGATGCATGGTTACAGGGATATAATTGGTGGATTCTAATGTGTGGCAAGGTTTAGGCCCTGGGCAAGTTCCTAGCTACCTTCTTGGAACATAACTGTTGACTGGACCTGCCCCCCACCAGGGTGTGGGACCTCCGGGGCTTTTCTCATTGTCAGGCGCTCAACAAGAGTCGTCCTGTTGCCATGCCTTCAACCATACACATCTTGCTTGGCAGCCATACTGTGTACTCAGTGTTCTAACCTTTCCTGAACCAGTCATCTTAAGTATAGCCTTGCAAAATGGCGTTACTGCTGCTAAGCTGGGGTCTTTACTACCACCAAGGGCCGTAGTCAAGCCGCCTCCTATAATAAATTTAGAATTCCTAAATTGTTGCCTTCTCCAGAAAGTTCACCCACTGTGCTTGCCTAACAACATAGATTGGGGAGGGTAACTCTAGACACTGCAGACACAATGGCTGCAGCAGTAGTAATGGCTGCTACAATAGCAGCGAAAAATGCCAAGGTCTTTCCCAGGACAGTTCAGGATCAGTCATTCTTCTCTGGAACAAAGGCAGGCAATGGAACCATGTCTGAGATCTGCAAAACCAGGGCAGAGTTCTAGGTCCACAGCAGCTTCACACAGATGGCATTCCTGTGAAGCTACAGACTGCAAGATGAGACAACACCAGTCCAAGGCAGCAAGAGTCACCAGGAAATGAGGGGACAGGGGAGACTTGAGTCCAGTCTTCTCCAGCAAGCAGCAGTGCACAGAGGGTCGGAGCCGCAGGCCGCGATGGGACGGGACACAATGACTGCAGCAACGCCAAAAGCTCTGTGATGACAAAAGATGAGGGGGAATCCTCCATCTTCCTCTAAGGGCACAGGAATGACTCCAGGGACCCGGACCACGAGAGCTGAATCTTCATGCTCCCAGGATCAGCAGGTCTCACCAGCCACTCAGGCAGCTGGCACACTCCTGTAGCATCCTGTAGAAAAAACACAAACATTCCCTCTTCCCCATATAAAATACCTGGACAGGATCATGCCAATATGTGGATCTTCCTATTTCACCTAGGCAGAAGTATGCCTAGTTGTAGGGTGCCATAAACACCATAAACAAGAGTTCCTTGGCATCCAAATTTTAACATTGAAATAAAAAGAGTATTATTTAGCATACAGGGATAACTTCCCCTTTTTATTTAATAAAATTGTTAAAATATTGTTTATTAAGATAAGTCCTCGAGGATTAAATTGAGGACACTGAGCACTGGTATTTATAAAATTGACTTGTATACCAAATTATTGTCTCTAACATTATTGTTTTGGATATATAAAGAATGAGATTTTTTTTGACTAGTTGTTCCTATGTAGGCCTATAATCTGCCTGGTATCATTGTCCTCCCTTGCTAAAGGGTCCAGGGCAATCCAATTTGAGTTCTTAAATGGTCTATTAGGAACAGTACTTTAGTGCTCTTTTAACCACTAAGTCATCTCTCCAGCCCCTCACCAGCTTTATTTACCTAAACATAAGCATTAATTAGAAATGCCAAATCCTGTAAATATTGTCCAGATTCAGTCGTACTAGAAATCCCTGAGCTGGCAGGGCGAGGCTGGGAGTTGAAAGTAAGCAAATGGAGTCTTCCTCTTTTCATGAGGGTGTGTTATCAACTCCATTACCATTTTCAAAGAGCTGGGTCTATGGTTTTGTTTAGTTGTCTGAGCCAGAGCACTGATAGGCACAGTGAGTTGTCAGACAATTCACACTGAAATCATCACTCACTGATTTCAGTAGAAAACTTGTCTCCAATAAAGCATTAGTAATTGTAATCAATTGTAAACCACAAGCCATACATTGGCTATCAGTATATGAATTGCTTGATTTTTTAACATTTAAAAACAGTGGCTACAGTACGAATTTTGTTTACAGGAAATACAAAAGCATGCAAAGAGTAAAATTATCAATTTTGCTCTGAAATTTGTATATGTAATAGGCCAAATATCAGTATTTTGTAATAACCAATTTAATTGCTGTTTGGACTAAGGTATGTTTCACCAGGTTTCTTTTTAAATACTTCCATGTTCTAGCCTACAATTTTGTACTAATACGACGGCTTTTATCTCCAATGAGATAACAAAGTTAAGTCCTCTGAGTAAGGTGAGGTATTTTGGCAATTAACATATCCTTAGAAGTTTAAAATTAGTTTTAAATATTAAAATGAATATTGAATCTTTTCTGGAGCAATAGCTACTCCACAAATATTAAAGCTCATTTTGAGAGCAAAGGTTTGTAGTAAAATTTTCCATATACACTGAAAGATTAAAAGTTCTAACTTCTTACATTGAAGAAGCAACAAAATTACATAATACAAGGCTGTTAACAATCCTCTAAATCTATCTTGAAATGGCGGTTGAAGTAAGCAAACAAGCTGTAATGCTCTCACAAGTTCTAAAACCTCATCAATCCTTTGTAAATCTTGTAAATAATCTCTACCTGTTTGATTTTTCTCAGTTATAAATAAGTTTGAGTTAGTCAGTGCTTAACACTGGTAATCCTTAAGCACAACTTAAATTCTCCTTTGTAACAACAGAGCACAACCACAACTTTGGGAAGTCACCTATGTTCTGAGTACCTGACTAGGCAGCTGTCCTTGGGGCAGTGGGATTAGCATTAAAATACAGATAACTTCAGGGCAAACCACAACTTTGGAAAGCAAAACCTCCAACAAACTAGTCTCCAAAATCCAGTCTCCAAAACACCGAGTCTATCCTTCATGCTACTAAGTGTGACTACCAATTCCTACATATGAATGCACAATGGTGCGGTCTCCAATACGTCAACAATGAGACATTGTCCTAAATTCTTTTAGAAGCCTGGTTTCTAGGATAAGAGTTCCATAAAAATATTATCTCAATTTAGATCTGTTTCCCTAGGTTGGCTCATGCCACATGTTGTCTAGAATGACTTCATCCAAATTACAGTTTTAAGCCAACTTTCTGTTACCAATATTATACTTTTTAACCATATCCACAACCTAAAAAGCCAACAGTCCATAAACCAGTGCCATATAGAGCATATTTATACATTTAAAACCAATCAGAAACAAAATTGAATTGGCTGCACATATCTTTTAATATTTAGACCAAGCACCATTTTTTACTTTTTTTCTAGCTGTAATATTAAGAGAAGCATTCCTTGTCACCTGCTAAGTCAAATAATAAATCAGGGATTTTTTCCAAGAGAAACAACCATCCACTCCTTAACATAGAAGCTGAGGAGTTGCTGATGCCTTTTAAGATCAGCTCATGTAGACGCTCACCCCGGGCAGCTTCTCCAGCTGACCTATGCTCCAGTTACAGGTGCAGGGCCTCTAAAGGCCGATTGAAACTGCTTTTATTCATTTGTTCCTTTTTGAAACAAGTTAAACCAAATCAAGATGTGAATGATTGACAGACAAAGTTTTTTTTTTCTTTTGAATATAAAAACATTTAAACAACGAGAAAAAAAACCACAGACATAAACTGACAGACATGGACAGCTTGGTGCACCAAGGACAGACAATAGACATAGAGGGAAAAACTAGATGGTGTCCTAACAAGGGACCCACATATCCTATATGAAACCCAGAACCAGAAATAAGCATTTCTCCAATAGGGAGCCAGTAAGGGCAGGTGTCTCCTGCTTTCTCTCTGTTCCTAGGAGAGCTCCTGAAAAGTTTCCTTCTTTTTCTCCAAAGCATCCATGAGAGTCTGGGAGGACTGTTTTTCCCAAACCCATTCTCTCTCATGTCTAGGGTAAAACTATCTCTAGTAGGTCCAAAGATTAAAAATATAACTCTAACAGAACGCACATGTAAAAACACTTTACCATTACCTTGTCCCTTTTTTTATAGCTGCTACCATTAACTTTTACTTTTGGTTCGCTACTGAATAAATTTTTTCAGGTGTCTACCTCTTATCAAATCTGATCAGTATGACTCTGTGAGGTTTCCAGAGCCAATCACACCTTTTAAAAGCACAAAGACAAAATCATTCTCCAAAATACTGTGTTCTTAGTCTGAAACGGGAAAGCTTGTATCTTGTACTCTCTCCCAGAGTAATAATATAACCATAAAGCTCAAAGTCACACCCATTACCCATATCCTCTTAATTTGTCCCAAAACCGGAACCTTATAGTCTCAACTGAGAACTTTGCAAAGTTGTCCCAAAACCGGGAACCTTATTGTCTCAATCCTAGAACTTTCTTTTCATCATCTCTGCTTACTTCTAGAGAACTTTCCAAGGCCTTTTTCTAGCCCATCTTACTCCTAATACGTCCCCTGCTTCTATGCCGGTTGGGCTCCTGGGACATCCGTGGAGGTAGGTACCCCCTTTCTTCTCTGATCTCGTGGGACCTCCATTTGTCAGCACCAGCACCGACATGGTACCGAGAATCGGGAGAAAGCCTACAGGATGAAAGAAACACACATATATACACACACACAGGTTATCGTGTCAAGCCAAGAGAGGAAGAGAGGAAGAGAGAGAGAGAGAGAGAGACAGAGGAAGAGTGGAAGAGTGGAAGGAAGAGTGGAGGAGCCTCCTGTAGCTTTATTCACCACTTATATACCCAAGTCTCCAGGTAGAAAATAACTGGGAAGCACAGTGGGAAACCCTGGCTCGTGACTACCTGGCTCGTGACTTCAGTAACAAAAGACCAACTAGGAGACCTGAACAATTAGGGGAGAAACTGAGAAGACCAGCCTAAATCTCAAGGATAAAGGCTGAGGAAGCAAAAGGTAGAAGTGAAATTGACCACCACCCAGGTGTGTCCAGGTGTGTCAGTTCCACATGCATCTCTGGCCAGCAGAGGTCATGCAGTGGAGACACGGGTGTTTACTACTTGGTCTTTTCTTCCTGTGCCATAAATACATGGGAGAGGCCTCTGTCCAACAATCCCATGACTTCTTAACTGTGGCCATGCAGTTACAAAGCGGCCAGGCCCAAATCCAATATGGCTCACTACAGAATACCATTTCTAGTATCCCAGTTGAATTCCTCTCCCTACAAGTCTAGTATCCCAGTCCAGTTCCCCTCTCTACAAGATCAGGGCTGAATTCAATTCCTATAGCTCACTGAGTAGGAGCAACAAGATTCAGCTACATGCCAAGCAGCCAAATAAAAATTCCATGTGGTCCATACACATCATTAACTAAGACATAGGAAGGGTTTGTCATCAACAGAAACCAACTGTTAAACATGAAACTGAACCAAACATGTTATGTGACATTCAGTAGCAGTTTCCTCTGAAATGAAACAGCTTTTTTCTCTAGGAGGGAGGGGAAGGCACCTGAGACTAAGGTTGCAGATGAACATTACATGTCTGGAGAAGGAGACTCAGAAGTTTCTTAAAGGCCCCTGTGCTGCTAGCGAGCAAGTCTGGAGCAAGAGTTAGGTGGAAATATGCCCAGACCCTGACAATCTTCTCAGGAGAGTGGCAGGAGTTAAGACTGTTTTCTCCTTGCTCTGGTTCTGCATGCTTTGGTGCACACAGCCTCTATGACTCCCACCTCTGTTACCCTTGAGGTAGCTGTGTAGCTTGTTGACCAAATAATAACTTCTCTCTATATGACAACATGTCCAGCAATCACCTATAATTCCTCTTCATGCAAATGAACCTTTTCCTGGACCTTGATATCAACTAATAATATACCCTCACCCTGAAAACCCTCTACCCACTTTTTAAGTTTCTATAATTTTCTAGTTAACTGCTGATAAGGAAGAACCATTTCACTGAAAACTGTCTCAGAGAAGGTCTTTTAACTCTCCAGCACTCAAGCCTGGAGAGATCCTGTCAACCTACCCTGCCTAGATAATCTTTGCTCTTTTCACCAGCTGTATGTGCAATGGTGCCTGGATATCCGGAGGGCAGAAGCAGGACAAGACCAGCAGACCCCTAACTTCTTTTTGAAAGGCACAAATACCTTGTGATTGTTGAACTGCCTGCAAACTGCAGAGAGCTCCAGAGTTGTAGCTGTTGGCATTACCAGCATTGTGGGGATGAATCTTTTGGTGATATAGCTCCTGTTTATTGAATCATTCCTGTTCCTAGAAGTAACTAAGCCCTCATGGATACTCTGGCTAGTAACCCCAATGAGACCTCATTACCTAGTTGGGCTTTGCTCTAATCATGATACCATTCTTAATCATGTGTTCCCTTTCTGGGGTGAGAAGACACAAATATTGCATCTCCTTACAAAAAATTCTTTTACACATCATGTGACTTTATTCCATAAATTCTTTAGGGCTTTGCAAATAGTCACAGAGGTAAAGAATTGGGGCAAGAGACAAGGCTCAGTGACTAAGAGCACTTAGAGCTCTATTTTTTATTTTCATTTTTTATTTATTCGCTTAACCTATTTCTGTCCCCACTCTGGTCCTCCAGGTTCTACATTTCCTCCCCACTCCACCTTCCCTTCTCTACTGAGAGAGTGTAGGTTACTTCTGGTTTTCCCCCTGACCCTGGCACATCATATCTCTGTAGGCTTGGGCACTTCTTTTCACACTGATGCCAGACAAGATAGCCGAGTTAGGGCAATGAATTCCACAGACAGGCAACAGCCCCTGCTCTAGTTGTTCACACCCACATGAAGACTGAGTAGCACATCTGCTACATATGTGTGTGGGGTCTAGGTCCAGCCCACGTATGCTCTAGTACTTCGTATTGATAGTTCAACTTCTGAGAGCCCAGTGGCCTCTGTTGGTCTTCCTGTGGAGCTATCCCCTTCTGTGTCCTCAATCCATCCCCCTAGTTCTTCCATAAGAGCTCCCAAGCTCCATCTAATGTTTTGCTGTGGGTCTCTATATTTTGCTGAGTCAGCTCCTAGGTGGAGCCTCTCAGTAGACAGCCATGCTTGACTCCTGTCTGCAAGCATAACAGATTATCCTTAATAGTGTCAGGGATTATTGCATGCCCAACGGGATGGCTCTCTAGTTGGGCTGGTTACTACTTGGCCATTACCTCAGTCTCTGCTCCATCTTCACTCCTGCATTTCTTGCAAACAGGATAAATTTTGGGTCAAAAGTTTTCTGGGTAGGTTGGTGTTCATATCCTTCTACTGGGGTTTTTGCCTAGCAACAGAATTTGGACACTTGAGGTTCCATATACCCACTGTTAAGAGTCTCAGTTAAGGTCACCACTATTGATTCCTTGGAGCCTCCTCTAACCCAGGTCTTTGGCCTGTCTCTGAGATGCAAACCCTACCCCTAGCTACAGATTTCCATTCATGGACATGTGGTCATCCTGTCTCTGCCCACACTTGCTCCTAAAAGCCTGCACTCCCACCCCCATCCCTTCTTTCACTCTGTTACCTCCCTCTATCTGCCTCCTACAAGTATTTTGTTTCCCTTTATGAGTGAGAATCAAGCATCCTTGATTGGGTCTTCTATCTTGTTTACCTTTTTGGGTTTGTGCAGTGTAGCACTGTTATCTTATTTTATGGCCAACTTACATTAATAAGTGAGAACATACCATGTATGTTGTTTTGGGTCTGTGTTTCCTCACTCATGATATTTCCAAATTTCACTCATTTATCTGCCAAATTCATGATGTCTTTGCTGTTAGTGGCTGAATATTATTCTATTGTATAGCTGTACCACATTTCTTTATCCATTCTTCAGTTGAGGAATATCTAGGTTGTTTCCAGTTTCTGGCTATTATGGATAAAGCTGCTATAAACATAGTTGATCAATGTCTCTGTGGTATAATCGGACATCTTTGAATATATGCCCAGGAGTGGTATAGTTGGATCCTGAGGTAGAATTATTCTCAGTTTTCAGAGAAACCACCAAATTGTTTTCCAAAGTGGTTGTACACGTTTACACTCCCACCAGCAATGAAAGCAGGTTTTTCTTGCTCCACACCCTCAGCAGCATGTGCTATCACATGACTTTTCCATTTTGTTTTAAATATTCTCTGGTACTTGGAACTGGGACATCTTACCTTCTTCTATTCTTGATATATTCTTAGGTTAGTTCTTTCCATGGTATTCCAGATTTCCTGGATATTTTGTAACAGGACTCTTTTAGATTTAACATTTTCTTTGACTTATGTATCAATTTCTTCTATTGTGTCATTTATGCCTGAGATTCTGTCTTCCATATCTTGTATGTGTTTGTGATTCCTTTGTATCATGTTCTTGTTCTCGTCTCTAGATTTTCCACCTCTGGGATTCTCTCAGTTTGTGTTTTCTTTGTTGCTTCCATTTTCCTTTTCAGGTCTTGAGTTGCTTTATTTATTTCCTTTACCTGTTTAATTGTATTTTTCTGTATCTATTTAAGGGTTTTATTTTATTTTTTCCACTTGAAGGCCTCTACTTTTCTGATTGTATTTTCCTGTATTTCTTTAAAGGATTTATTTATTTCCTCTTTAAAGGACTGTATCATCTTTGTAAGATTGGATTTAAAGTCATTTTCTTGTGCTTCCCTTGTGTTAGTATATCCAGGGCTTATTGTAGTAGAAGGAGTATAGCTGTCCTCTGAAGTTGACATATCGCTCTGGATTTTGTTGATTGTGTTTTTTGGGGGCCATTAGCCATCTGGGTGGCTTTAGTCCCTGAATTTTCCTGTTGCAGTAGGTATTGAGAGGAGGCCTATCTTCAATGATTTCATTGTGGCAGACCTCTGATGGGTATCCTTTGGTTATACGTCAGGTCTGTTGAATGTGTTGTTTATTAGGTGACTCCAGGCAGCTGGGGGTGCTCCAGAAGACACAGATGAGTGTTGGAAAGCTATCTAACCTTTATGCTTCTGGATCATCAGTTCTGATGAGGCTGGACAAAGAGGTAGCAGGATAATGGAGGTCTGCTGTGAATAGTAGGCTGATCAGGGAAGTTTAAGATGCAGGTTTCCTTCAGAGTTCTATCAGAATGAGAATTAAGGATCAAGCTGGTGCTGCTGGAATAGGAATTAGCCAGAGGAACCAAGAGAGCAGAGGTTGGTACCAAAGATCTGATTAAGTCATTGTTGCTCTCTTTAGAATTCTTTTCTGTCCATGCCAAGAACTTTTAATTACCCCTGATCAATTAACATAAAAACAACGTGTTTTCCCATAGCTAGACTTTAATTTTCTTTAACTCATGAGATATAAGTCTAAGCCTCTCCAATTTTGTATTACCACTCCTCAAGGGAATCTAACTCTTATTCTAATCCTTCTAGGTCCTGATCATCTTGTCTACTTAGTTTGGAAAGCATCAGAAGTGGCACATTATTTAAACCATTAGTGGATGCCCACTAAGTAGTCTCAGGTGCTTGGTAATATTGCTGTTATCCAGATGACTTAACCCATAAGGCAGAATAGCAGGCATCGGGATAAGGAGAAATGCTTAGGTTAAAGGTTTTGAATATTAGATAAGTTTGGCCCCTTATAAGTCCTCTAACACTAATTCAGGGTGCCCCCAAAACTGTATCTTGATGGTTAATGGACTGGCAGTCTGGTTAGTTCCTCTCCCATGTAGCATCAGGCTGTGTGTAAGCATAACCAGTAATCCCCTTGACAATTTCTGACTCTTAACAATTAACTCTATCTCCAAGGTTCTTTCTTGTGGCACTGGGACTGATTCTCCAGGTTCTCCCAGTTTTCCAAAGGCCAGAATATTTTTCAAGAATATTTTTAGTTTTGTGACTGTTGGATTACATTTTTACTTGTGTATTCCTTGGGAGGGATTTTATTTGCATATTTTCATCTGTGATTTTTATAATGAAAGCTTTGTTTTACAATACATTCTTTTGCAATGTAAACTCTCTTGTTCCTGTCAATTAGGGGGCCCTAATTCAGGGCATGCACAGAATTATATATATTCTATATTTCTATCTCAAAAATTACAACATCTTTCCTTTCCTCCATACAACCAGACACTCAAAGTAGGCATTAATAAGCAAAGGTCAAAAATAACCCTATTAAAAATGGGGTTCAGAGCTAAACAAAAGAATTCACAGCTGAGGAATGCCGAATGGCTGAGAAACACCTAAAGAAAAATGTTCAACATCTTTAGTCATCAGGGAAATGCAAATCAAAACAACCCTGAGATTTCACCTCACACCAGTGAGAATGGCTAAGATCAAAAACTCAGGTGACAGCAAATGCTGGCGAGGATGCGGAGAAAGAGGAACACTCCTCCATTGTTGGTGGGATTGCAGACTGGTACAACCATTCTGGAAATCAGTCTGGAGGTTTCTCAGAAAATTGGACATTGAACTGCCTGAGGATCCAGCTATACCTCTCTTGGGCATATACCCAAAAGATGCCCCAACATATAAAAAAGACACGTGCTCCACTATGTTCATCGCAGCCTTATTTATAATAGCCAGAAGCTGGAAAGAACCCAGATGCCCTTCAACAGAGGAATGGATACAGAAAATGTGGTACATCTATACAATGGAATATTACTCAGCTATCAAAAAAAACAACGAGTTTATGAAATTGTAGGCAAATGGTTGGAACTGGAAAAATATCATCCTGAGTGAGCTAACCCAATCACAGAAAGACATACATGGTATGCACTCACTGATAAGTGGCTATTAGCCCAAATGCTTGAATTACCCTAGATGCCTAGAACAAATGAAACTCAAGACGGATGATCAAAATGTGAAGGCTTCACTCCTTCTTTAAAAGGGGAACAAGAATACCCTTGGCAGGGAAGATAGAGGCAAAAGATTAAAACAGAGACTGAAGGAACACCCATTCAGAGCCTGCCCCACATGTGGCCCATATATATACAGCCACCCAATTAGACAAGATGGATGAAGCAAAGAAGTGCAGACCGACAGGAGCCGGATGTAGATCGCTCCTGAGAGACACAGCCAGAATACAGCAAATACAGAGGCGAATGCCAGCAGCAAACCACTGAACTGAGAGCAGGACCCCCTTGAAGGAATCAGAGAAAGAACTGGAAGAGCTTGAAGGGGCTTGAGACCCCATATGTACAACAATGCCAAGCAACCAGAGCTTCCAGGGACTAAGCCACTACCTAAAGACTATACATGGACTGACCCTGGACTCTGACCTCATAGGTAGCAATGAATATCCTAGTAAGAGCACCAGTGGAAGGGAAAGCCCTGGGTCCCTGCTAAGACTGAACCCCCAGTGAACTAGACTGTCGGGGGAGGCGGCAATGGGGGGGGAGGTGGGGAGGGAACACCCATAAGGAAGGGGAGGGGAGGGGATGTTTGCCGAAACCGGAAAGGAATAAAAAAAAAAAAAAAAAGCAAAGGTCAAAATGGAATATGGGTTGCTGGTCTGTAGCCATATTAGCTATCACCTCCTCTGTATCTGTCTTCCTCAGTTGTCAGGTTGAGGCATGAAGGTAGTGGGGGTTGGACAATTACCCTATTTTCATACCAAATAAAAGTGACAGGAGAAGGTAGTGAGGCAGAAAATAGAAGGGACCTGAATCTCCATGAGTCCTTAATTTTAATCAGTCCATAGACTGGAGACAGTCCATTTGGGACCATCCATGGCTTCTTGCTTCTTGACCTAGGTATGGTGGAGCTATAGTATAATTCCAGCTACGTTCATAGCCAAGTCAAGAGAATATCTATGTAGAGAGGATCCTTTCTAAGTTATTGCCTGTACACCATTGGCTATATGTTTGACTCCAAAAGTATCACCAGACTCAAAGGAAGTGAAACTAATGGTATGTAGAGGTCCACACACACGCACACACACACACACACACACACACACACACACACACACACTATAAATAGGCTTTTTGGAGAACTGCAGGGCCTGTCGTGACTTGATATATGAATGGCTAGAGAGCTTTGCCAACTCTGATCTCTGGTTGGAATATCAACAGTTGTACTTTGGGAAGTAGTTGGGAAGGTTGGTTTTTCCAAACATAATCTCAGAGTGGGTAAATCCTATCCTATAAGGAGAGCAGTGGGCATAAAGTTAGATTCTAAAGAGAGTTTTTTTTTTTTAGAATTTCTTTTAATGCTCTATATTTAAAATTATTATTATTTATATTTAAATTATTATTATTATTATTAAATCTAGGGCAGTTCCCTAGTTGATCTTCTTGTTCCCAACTTCTTTAATATCCTTTTCTCCCTTTGGTTTAAATAACAAAAGTTTATTTTCTCAAAGCTCTAAAGTCCGAACATTCCAATATTAAGAGCCAGCAGAGTTGGTTGTGGAATTACTGTCTTTTGTATTTTTCGTAAGTTCATAATTGTTACATTTGGTTATAAGTTCAAACAAATTATTTTAATCATTGTCAAAGTGCTAAATCTCAAATTTACTTATGAATATTTACTTGTTTTTTTCTAGTGCACATATAATTATGGCATCAGTTTCTTTTAATGCTCTCTATATAAATTTAAAATTATTTATAGTTAAAATTATGATTAATACCTGCCCAGAACTCTGATATCTATATGCACAATGAAGGTTTCACTCTATGTCTAAGCACATTTTTGGCTATGAGAGCCATTGTTAGACTCATTGCTAAGGGGAGGCCTGGTGTTGAGTCACACAGTCATTATACATTAGCCACCATTGTAGTGTTCCTCAGAGGAGGCCACCAGCCCTGTCCTGAGGTGTTAGGGGTATGATTCTGATCCCTAGTTAACTTAATCATTTCTCTCTTAGTAGTAGTGGGACAGCTCTTAGACCTGTTGGTCATCCTGGTGCTCCAGGGTCTAGTCAGGTATATCAGAAGATGTTTCCATGGCCTTAAAGTTTTGATGAAACCTCCCTTGTCTTTTGTTTTGTGGACAAACAGATTAAAAGGTTTTGAGACATCTGTAAGTGCCAGGATAGAAGCAAGTAAGATCTAATTTTAAAACTTAAAATTTCTTCGGTTTGGTTTGGACTCAGTCCAGATTAGGATTCAGTGCCCCTTTCTGTTGACGTGTAGAGTCCTTGTTATTTCTCCAAACTCTAATATCCAGAGGTAGTGATATGTAGCTGCACCTAGGAACTCTCAAACTTCAGTTTTTGGAGTTAGGATCTGAAAGATGGAAGCAATCCTAATGAGACAGGATTCTTTTGCCTCCCCTCAGCTGGTAGTTAAGGTAAGTAGAGTCTGATGCACAAAATTGGGTTTCTTTACCTGACATTTTGGAGCCCAAGTTCTGTAACTCTGGCAATAGCACTTCAGTGGTCCTTTTATAATGTATTTTCCAGGAAAACCTCTTACAGAAGATCAGGAGTTTAGCACTTAATATCTCATCAAATAGCATTAGGGAATTTTTAAATCTTCAGGGATACCTTTTCCATATAAATTACCTGCTGTAACCTTCTCTGGGTTTGTCCATTTAAAAGCAAAGATGGGTTGTTTTACTCTGTCAATGGGAGGCTGAAAAATGCATCTTTCCAGTCCCGAATTGTACACTTGTTTCTGTGGAAGAAATGGGCTTATGAAAATCAGAGGTGCAACGCTTCTTCATAAGCAGGAGTGGTGTATTCCCAGGTGACTGGCAGGGCACTGGAGAAAGTGTTCAGATAAGGGTTTAAGCCAATAGAAAGTCTTAGCTGGCATGTGATGACATTGGGTGTTCAGGATCCCTGTGCAATGCCAAGTCTTTTCTTGGGGTGAGCTTTTAAATACAAAAGAACATGCTCTGGGCTGACATACTTCAGCTAACAAGAACAGTTAGCCAGAAGCAGAACTACAGAATCCAAAAAGGAAAGGCTAGTAGATGTAAAGACTTTTGTAGAACTATGAACTTTGATGAATTAGGTCTTTGTTTTCTTTTTGGCAGAGAGTGGTGTCTGTATGCTGAGTTTTATGGCCTGAATACTAGTCCCTATATGGAGTCAGTTATGCCAAAGTCTAGGGGCTTACTATGGTCTGGGACCCCAATAACATATACACAAGCAAAAGAGTCATACACATGAAATGATAATATAATGTAAATGTAAGTAAAAATGGCCAGGCATGGTGGTACATGTCTTTAATTTCAGCTGAAGGCCGAAGAATGTAGATTTCTACAAAGTGAATTTCTACAAAGTGAATTTCAGGCCAGCCAAAGCTACCTAGTGAAACTTTGTCTCCCAAAATACTCCCAAACAAACAAACAAACCCCCCACACAAAGAATGATTGCAGAACCAGATTGTTTGGGGACACTAGAGAATTAGAAATTAAAAGCTATATGCATTTGTGGTGAGCGCTATATGATCCTGTGGTGTCTTGTCTTTTCTGTGGTTTAGGTTAATGCTATGTATGAACAGACCAAGAGTCTGATATCTCCAGAGCTCTCTTCACAGAGGTTGCTTCTCTTTGGTACATATGGGACATCTGCTGGACGCATTCTCTGGGCTGTGCAGATTCCTTCACCCTCTGGACCATTCCCTGATCTTACCCCTATTCTATGTGGGGCATCTTCTTCATCAGCAGTGTGGGAAAAAAAACCGCAACATTTCTGAAAGTGCCACCATTATCTCAGAAGCCAGACCTCAAGACACCTAAGGTATCAGAGCCTCTTGGAGCAAAGATGAGTGTATTTGTCAGAGGACTTCTAGGGGAGGGCAGCTTAGAAAGTCACCTGGTCTGTCATCTCTGGAGGTAAGTCTGGTTAAGGTGTCTTCTATTTGGACACACAGGAGAAGTCGCATACCAGCACTGATCCAGTGTCCTGGAACCAAGCGAGACATCCTTGATTCCCTGTCTGTTCCAGTAGATGAACACGTGCTAGCCACTGCTGGTTGTCTTTAATATATGTCTTTCTGTATGTCTGTCTGTGTGTCTTTCTATATGTTTCTATAAGATCTGTTTCTTTGTACTGAATCAGGACCTTCTCTGGTGTGAGAACCCCCTGGCTTAAAACCTATGACCCTCTGTTGGTGACACAAATAATTTTGTCTCTCTCAGGTTTCCCACAGAAACCACCCACCACAAAAAGAAAAACAAACTTGCACCTTTCCCACCCTGGAAGCAGGAGGGGTGGTTTCTTTTGTTGCTTGACTCCTGCTCTTGCTCAGATATGGTCTCTGTGTGAAGATGGGAAGGCACTGGATTGTTCGTCCAGAGCTCTCTGTCATCTAAGGAGAATGCACACAGGGAGAAGAAAATAGTTCCCCAAGCCTCTCATTTGGTTTGTCCTCTCCATGCATGCTCTATGAAGCCCTGGGGAAAGAGAAAGTTCTCCCTGACTGAGCCTTTAGAAAAACATTAATTTCCACTCCTTTCTTTTCATAATTAATGTCACTTTCTTAACCAATGATTATATTTCTGTATAACTGGAAAGCTTTAGACTGGCCATTCTCTGAAAACCCACTCCTGGGCTGGGAGAGAGAAATCTCTGTCAGACAGTGTAACCTAAATAACAGGTTTCCATTCTGTCCGGTACTGACAGTGAATTAGATTCAATACTAAAATGAATACAGAGCTGAGAATACAGAGCTGAGTAGATACAGCAGTGAGTAGATACAGCACTGAGCGCATACAGCACTGAATAGAAAAAACAGTGAGTAGGTACAGTACTGAGAAGACACAGTACTAATTAGATACATCACTGAGTAGATACAGTACTGAATAGGTACACTACTGAAGTGGATACAGTACTGAATAGATACAGCACTGAAGCTAACACAGTACTGAGTAGATAGAGTACTTGTAAGGAACCTCAAAGTAGCTGCAGGTCACCACAAGACCATGTTCTAAGCACAAAGGTGTCATTTTGCTTCACAGGGCAAAAGGGGCAGAAAACGAGGCACAAAGACAAGAAACAGCAGAAGAGGAAGAGGGGAGAAAAGTGGCAAGGGAAAGGAGTCAGGAATATTTGCCCTGGGGGACAAAGGATTGTCTCTGAATAGAGAGGAGACATCCTCATGTTAAGACGAGGTGTTTAATTTTAGTTGGGTTATGTTAATTAGGTGAGAAAAAGAGGGTATTTGATTGCTGGACTTCAGCTCTTTGATATATGAACATAATCTAAAGGTTTTTAGCAAGAGAGGGGGAATGAGGGAGAAGAGAAAGCCCTGCCCAAACAATAATCACACGGACCAGTGTTCCTTCAGTGCAGAAGTGGACACAGTACTGAGTCAGACACAGTACTGAGTAAATACAGTACTGCAGTGAACAAAGTACTGAGTAGATAAAGTATTGAGTAGGTTCAATACTGAAGGGGTCACAGTAATGAAAAGATAAAGCACTGAAGTGGACATAGTACTGAGAAGATATAGTACTGAGTAAATACAGTACTGAAGTGGACACAGTACTGAGTCAGACACAGTACTGAGTAAATACAGTACTGTAGTGAACAGAGTACTGAGTAGATAAAGTACTGAGTAGGTACAATACTGAAGGGGACACAGTAATGAAAAGATAAAGCACTGAAGTGGACATAGTACTGAGAAGATATAGTACTGAGTAAATACAGTAATGAAGTGGACACAGTACTGAGTCAGACACAGTACTGAGTAAATACAATACTGATGTGAACACAATACTGAATAGATAAAGTACAATACTGAAGGGGACACAGTAATGAAAAGATACAGCACTGAAGTGGACATATTAATGAGAAGATATAGTACTGAGTAAATACAGTACTGAAGTAGACACAGTACTGAGTGGATAAAATACAGAGTAGTTACAGGACTGAGGTGAATAAAGGTAGAGGACTGGACTCTATACTTGTAAAGCACCCCAAGTCTTAACTCTTTTGCCAGAGGATACAGATATTAACATCATGCATAACTCTAGAACTTTACAGCTCCTGGGCTCTACAATGCCAGATAGATAGTTCCAGAACTATCTCTGTGCTGGCCTTGGGCTCAGGGCTAAGTGTAGGTTTATCCTCATGTGATGAGATCTGTCCATGGCTCCCCCTCTGTGGAATAATCACCACCCATGCACTTCCAAGCTCAAGTCTAGTTTCTTGTTGCACACAACAGTTGGCTTGTTTTCCATAATGGAGGCCCCATTCTTGTGCATGCTCCTTCTTGTGCAACCCCAGGGTTGCTCACTTTTTAACAAGAGTCTTCACTCAAGAAGGCACCTAGTCATGGCTTTCTAGTCGGAGTAGCAATGTGGGACTTCCCTCCACCACCTACCTGAAAACCAATTACTGTCTCACCTAAAACCCCAAGCTGGATTTGAATTTATGGGGACTAGAGGCCTCTCCTGAGGGCAGAACTATGGACCCTCATCCTGTTTGCCTTTAGGAAGTGATTTTGTTTTCTCTCCCCCTGCAAGTGGGCTGCTCAGCTTGCTTT
The DNA here is from genome assembly GCF_011064425.1 of Rattus rattus. Taxonomy (NCBI): domain Eukaryota; kingdom Metazoa; phylum Chordata; class Mammalia; order Rodentia; family Muridae; genus Rattus; species Rattus rattus. The sequence continues at coordinate 10,096,114 of NC_046158.1, forward strand.
CCCCTTAGTACACCTTCCTCTCACTCCCACCCCAACCAATGAGTTTCTTCCTGTACAATTTCATGAATTTCTACAACCCTTTCTATGTGTTTCTTGGGGAAAAGTATGGGGTTTTTTGTTGTTAAATTTGGACTTTCTCATTTACTGATGTGCACAGAGGAAGCCTGCAATGTGCCATATCACATGGACATCTCAACTTCCTCAATTTTCCAGCGTGGGAGCCCAGGCCATTAAATGTATTGGGAAGAATATATTGGAGCAGCATGCAACTCAAGTGGCCTCCAGGCTTGTCTTGGTCCTCTGAAACCTCCTAAGCTGGGCCTCCACTGGCCACATTTCTCTCTGAATTTTTGGTTTTCCAATCTTTAATCAAAATGGCCCATCAAACTCTGTACAGCAACCTACCGATTCTATGGTCCACATCTCCAGTGTTTTCCACTTTTCTCACTCAACTTATTTCCAAAGACCTTAAAATCCCAAGGTCACATTGATCATAAACATTTATAATATTTTCTTTGAGTTCTTGCCAGATGGAGAGATATAATGAAAACCCAGGGACTTGTCTTGGGCTTGCTGCACAGACTCCTTTCAAAAGCCAAGTGAGGAACAAAACCAGAAAACTATGTTTGATTAACCTGTCTGGCAAGGACTTCCTGGAAACTGTGACTAGCCTTTGATAATAACCTTCTCCACTCACAATTTCTAACAACCCTGGAATCTAAAAAGAGAATCAACCAGATCAGAAAGAACATCACAGTTTATCTTCCTGTTCAGGTCACTGATTTTTCTGACTTGTGTTTTATGCATGCTGATGGCATATGTGACATAGAGGATTCTTCATCTGGCTTCTGCTGTTGTACTTGGCCAGAGACCTCTGAGTATCATCTCTGTTCTGTGGATTTCACATTATGCCTCAGACAGAGGCTGTGACATTGAGCAGATGCTAGGGAGTAGCACAGGGACCTCTATTTCTTCCTTACTGAGTATCCCATCTACCCATAAAAGAACCCACAGATGAACAAATGTTTTCCACATGTTGGGCTGGGTAGATTGAGAGTGGAGACTAGAGAAAAGACAATGCCTTGTTGTGTAGTCTAGTAAAGGGGGCCATAGGGCAGGGTTTCTGACTCCTCTTTCCTTTGCTTGTATTTTCTGTGCTGTGTGGGGGAAGCCTGCACTGGAAGTACATATTGTGGGCCAGTGAGAGGCAGCTTTACTCTGAGATGCACAGTGCTCCATCCAGATTGAGGAACACAGCTGGAAGTGCTTGTACCAGCTAAGATCAGAAGTCATGCTCATGAAGACCTGGGTCACAACAGCCTGTTTTTATGCCTCTCTTTTCCAACTCCTTCAAAAGCCTGGAATGTCAGAAGTGCCCATGACCAGGAGTTTTTCATCTGTGGTGATTAGCACAGTGTAGAAAATATCACTGTCCAATGAGTTATAAAGCAGATGTGCATTAAAGGTTCTCAGTGAGGGGAAATTATGCCATGTTGTAGTCAGAGTCAGGAGAAGAAGGGCTGGGGACATGGGGGTACTATCTCCAATGCTAGATAAACTTCGGCAGTGAGGCATGCCTAAGATCACAGCATTTGGGAGGTGGAAGCAGATGAGGGCCAACTGTCCTAGAGAGTGTGTTCAGGCCAGCATGGAATACATGACACCCTGCAAAGTGTGCAATGAAGAAATGGGGTGAGATTCATCAGAGAAAGGATCAAGGTGAGAAGAGGAAGAGGAAAAAGAGGAGAGGTAGGAGAGATGAGAGAAAGGCAGGAGAGAAAAGAGAAAGAAGGGAGAAACAGAGAGACAGAGGGATGAAAAAAAGAGCGAGGGATAAAAGAAAGAAAAATGAGAGAGTGCCCTAAAACAAAACAGTTAGGTGACAAGAGCTCGTGGGAGGGTTGCTACCTAGGAAGGAATCTAAGGTGAAGAGGGCAGTGGGAACAGATTTGGGAAGCATAGCAATGTTCAGCTAGAGCATGATAGCACAGCAAAGTACCCACAATTGATGGGATGTGAGGTATCATTAGATACTGCCTGTATCTTTGGGGATTCCTGTCTGAGGACACCTGGTTCTGGTAGACAAACGTGGGCAAAAGAGATGTCTGTCAGAATTCTTCCCAGCACACAGGATGTTCAAGACTGGGTGGTTCCTGCTATGTGCTGTGTTCTGGACTGTGCCTATTGAACTGCTATATAGAAAGGGGACAATCCTGGGCTTTGCCATGGACCTCAGTGGTGAGCTGCGAGGTGAGGAGGGGGCTGGCTGTATGTAGCCCATTGATTCCTCACCATCTAGTAAAGTATTTATTGATCATAGAGCCACAGGTTCAGGGGCAGCAGGGCCAGGGCAGCTGGGTCCTGGAGTCCCTAGTGTTACTAGATCTGTGTGTTTGTGCATGTGTACTGGTGAAGAGTGAGTAAGTTGGAAAATGTTTAGGGTCAGCTGGAAAGTCCTCATTTGGCTATGCAAAGCTGAAGTGGAAGGACACTGAATGCAAATGACATTTCTGTCCCTTTATTGGGCCTCTTCTTTTCTACTGGCCTTGGCATTCCCGGACACAAGTGGTTGTGGACCTGGATTTTCAGGAGGTCATTGGAGTCCAGGCCACTTGTGCAGAGAAGTGGAGAAAGGAAGCCATGGGGAGGAATCTCCAGGCTCTCCAGTGACCAGTAATCCTCCAGGGCTGGACAGATGGTGTGATAGAAGGGAGGGTGGGGCTGGACCTCCAGCTCTTAGCTGCTCATGTCAGGATCACTGTTGTTAGAAAAAAATATTCTTGAATGTTTTTCCAGAAATGTGTGCTACCTGTGAGGAATACAAGGGGGGTACAAAGTCCACTTTACTTTACTTTACTTTAGCTCCAGTTCTGACTGTGTTTCACCCCACCTGTGGGCCTGGACCTTACAATTTGATGCCATTGTCTAATTCCTAATCAGCACAATGGCGCTGGGCATGATAGACTCCACAGGCATGACCACCAGAGTTTTAGAAGGTTGGGAGGTTATGGAGTATTGACTCTTGATGACTAACTACCTTAGATAGGAAAAACTCATTTATCACTCTCCACCCTGTGGCACAATACATAAAACTACATTATCATTTTAACCATTTTTCTTTTCTCCTAAACAAAGAAATTAGATTTTTCTTATTTACTTTTATGTGTAATGTGTACATGAGTATGTGTAGAGGGTTCAGAAGGCAACTCTGTGGAGGCATTTCTCTCCTAACTCATAGGTTCTGGATCTCAGACTCAAGTTGTTAAGCATATGCAGGAAGGCTCTTCCTACTGAGCCATCTTACTGGCCAATCTGAACAACTTTAAATGGAAAGATTTTAACACATTCACACAAAGTGGAACCTCACCATAGTTTATTTGGCAAGCTCAATTTTGGGTGGGGAGGAAGTTCAGTCATAGTAAAACTCTCATGGTCTCCATTTCCTCCTGAGCAATCCTCTAGTAACTGAATTACATGTAATTATGTGAGCTCCACTGAATTAACTTTTATGGAAGCTGGGCAGTGTCTTATTTGTTTGGCACGTGGATGTTAAACGGATCTGACACTCATTTCTCCACTTCTATAGACTCACTTCTTTGCTAAAGGAGTGGACTGATGAAATGTGTGGATCTATTCCTTAGCTTCCTATTTGGCTCCACTGACTATTTTTCTAGTTTTTCAAATACCATGCTGCCTCAGGTAGAATGGACTTTGGGCATTATCTGTTATCACTGTTTTGGCTATCCTGGGGGATTTTGGTTACCCACAGAAAATTTGAATTCATTTTTTTTGTGCAGACAGGGTGTCTTATCTTGAGCTGATACTAGACTCACTAGGTAGCTAAGAATGATCTTGAAATATTGATTCTCCTGCCTCCACCTACAGAGTGCTGAGATCAAACTCTGACTTTGAGCATGTTAGGAAAGCTACTCTATCAATCAAGATATATTCCCAGCTCTAAATTAGACTTTTGTAGTCATAAAACTTTCTAGGGCTTTGATGGTTGTCTACCTACCATATCAAAGGCTGGGACAAGCAAGTATCTCCACAGCTTTGAGTCTTTCTGTACATAAAGTGTGATCTCTCTCTCCAAATGGGCCAAGTGATTGGAGGAGGGTGACTGAAGCCTTGGTCTTTATTTGGTTGGTTTCCAGTTCTCTGGAAAGCAGGCCATATCTCAATCAGTTAATAGAAGAGTGAGGAACGGTTATGGGAGAAGTGACAGTTGATAGTGAGATATATTATGGCTGTAAGTATCCAGGTTTCTGACACATAGTGTACTTCAATGTAATGCAAATCCAAAGCCATGAATCCTATGCCAAACAGGAGTGGGAAGATGAAGACATACCTGACACAGATCAAATGGCAGGGCATAAGACAATGAATTCAAACATTAATCAAAGTATGGGAGAACCAAAGTCCATCCTGCTCAACTCTGTTGCATCCAGGTTAGCAGAGGTGTGAAAATGTTCCTAACAGGCCTGGAAGCACCAACTGGAATGGGGGCACCTACTTCACTAGGTTCCTTGGTCACTCATCTCTCCTCTCCTCAGGATTTTATGTTGCTGATTGGCTCAGAGGCACCATCAAACATAGGAGAAAGCTGAGGTCTCCAATTGTAGGCACCCCAGAGTTGTTCAGGTGCATCCTGAGAATTCAAGTTCTAGGGAGTAGTTGGCTATGAGTGTGAAGTGTTACAACAGGGTCTGTGTACCTAGGGTCCGGGGGTACCTGGAAGAGAATGGGGGACAAAAGACACGAAGAAGGACGCCAAGACAAGAGTCTGATCAAGGCAACAATTTTATTTTTCTCCAATGCTGAATTTATACCATAACAGGGGTAACAGAGGGAGGGGGGAAGTAAGAAACATTTACTCAGGCCGAGGACACAATATTCGTGTGGTCAGGGAGTAGGCTGATGTTGACAGGTTGTCAGAAAGGTCACAGGTTTGTCATATTATTAGTCAACAGGACAACTTTATCATATTATCATTTTTCTTGACCACCAGATTTGTATTAGTCTTCTACAGCTGGTTGGGGATTTTTCATGAACCCAGTCATACTTAATTTTAACATCAACAATGGAGAGCTTCAAGGGCATCGCTCCCAACAGGTCTGAGGATGCTTCAGCAGCAACTTCTTAGAATCGGATGGTATTAATAGGTGGGGAATAGGGTTGTCCCTACATTGAAGCTGGGAGGGGCAGAGGTTCATGGCACCAGCCAAGGCTTCCTGGCCATTGAGCTGGGGTTCTGATGGTGGAACCTGTGTCTTAGGTTACATGGGCATTAGAAAGTCTGGCTTCCAGGGCATTTACTTACCAGCCAGCAAGCCACTCCAGCTGCTGCTATGGGAGTTGGTGTCTTCCCATGGAAATTTAATTTCCAAGTCAAGCCACATCACTGCAGATTATGCTGGCTACAGAAAAATGGACCATCACCAAAGTCTGTGAAATCTACTAAAGATAAAACTGAAGTGGGTTGGAAACTAATGATGTTTTGTGGGACTATATTTCCTCCTGCTCTTTCATGGGATATATATCTATTAAGAAATCTCCCTACAAGAGCAAATGCCAATTTGTCATAAATGTCTAACAGTTGTCAGCCACCACTATGGAGGTAGACCTTTGTCTTTCTCCACTTCCCAATTGAAACCGTTTGGTTTTTAATGTGCTCGCAGGTTGTGCTATTTGGCAGATGCATCAGCCCATGACATTCTGTATCTTGGTGTCCCTGTTTCCCAAGTAATTATTTATGGTGGTGCAGTAGGGAGAAAATACATGCATGTACCAACACAGGGTCTTCCTTTGCTCATCTTCAAGGAAAGACAAGCATTTCTCCTCCCCACACACTTCATAATCAGCTTAGTGTTAATAACAGGAGGACCCACTTCAGACACCCCTGGCACAATAATGTCTGATATTAACTTCAAAAACCTCAGATGCCAAATAACCCAGGATCTGTCTATATTAGAAAAAATAGATTGCCAAGCTAGAACAGGTGGCCGTGTTAGCTGAGGTGGATTTACAGTTTGGGAGAGTGCTGGACCTGCCCTAAACGGCACAAGGAGGTTACTTTACGTCTTTAGGGGAAAGTTGTTCTATGCAAACAGTTTGGAAATCATTAGCTATAATGTATGTGCTCCGGAAAAAAACCCTCCCATTCAGAAAGGAAAAAGGCCCTATAGGGAAAAACAAAAAGTTCCTGTTCTCATTCTCAGACATTGCCTGGCTAGTAACTCTGCTGTCAGACATTGTAAGGCCCTTCCCTTGTGCCTGGGAATTGGCTACTGCACCATCAATGCATTAACTTGATCTGTAAAATCCCTCTGAGGAGCTATTGCACTGGTGATCATTAAGTCCCAGTATGAACAGGTACCCAGTACAGAGTCAAGGATTAGATGCACGGCACAACTCAAGGAGGGAATGTAATGGCTAATGTTATGTTTAAAAGTTCAAATTTTGCTTTCTGCTCTTTGACGCTGGCGAGGAAGCATCGCTGAACGCTCTCATCATCCTACCGTCATGTCTAAGTCAAGAGTCCCCCAAGGAACCGGAACAGCTGCGGAAGCTCTTCATTGGAGGGCTGAGCTTCGAAACAACCGACGAGAGTCTGAGGAGCCATTTTGAGCAATGGGGAACACTCACCGACTGTGTGGTAATGAGAGATCCAAACACCAAAAGATCCAGAGGCTTTGGGTTTGTCACATATGCCACTGTGGAGGAAGTGGATGCTGCCATGAATGCAAGACCACACAAGGTGGATGGAAGAGTTGTGGAACCTAAGAGAGCTGTGTCAAGAGAAGATTCTCAGAGACCAGGTGCCCACTTAACTGTGAAGAAGATCTTTGTTGGCGGTATTAAAGAAGACACTGAAGAACATCACCTACGAGATTATTTTGAGCAGTATGGGAAAATTGAAGTGATTGAAATTATGACTGACAGAGGCAGTGGAAAAAAGAGGGGATTTGCGTTTGTCACCTTTGATGACCATGACTCTGTGGATAAGATTGTTATTCAGAAATACCATACTGTGAATGGCCACAACTGTGAAGTAAGAAAGGCTCTGTCGAAACAAGAGATGGCTAGTGCTTCATCCAGCCAGAGAGGTCGAAGTGGTTCCGGAAACTTTGGTGGTGGTCGTGGAGGTGGTTTTGGTGGCAATGACAATTTTGGTCGAGGAGGGAACTTCAGTGGTCGTGGTGGCTTTGGTGGCAGCCGTGGTGGTGGTGGATATGGTGGCAGTGGGGATGGCTATAATGGATTTGGCAATGATGGAAGCAATTTTGGAGGTGGTGGAAGCTACAATGATTTTGGCAATTACAACAACCAGTCATCAAATTTTGGACCGATGAAAGGAGGAAACTTTGGAGGCAGGAGCTCTGGCCCTTATGGTGGTGGAGGCCAGTACTTTGCTAAACCACGAAACCAAGGTGGCTATGGAGGTTCCAGCAGCAGCAGTAGCTATGGCAGTGGCAGGAGGTTCTAATTACAGCCAGGAAACAAAGCTTAGCAGGAGAGGAGAGCCAGAGAAGTGACAGGGAAGCTACAGGTTACAACAGATTTGTGAACTCAGCCAAGCACAGTGGTGGCAGGGCCTAGCTGCTACAAAGAAGACATGTTTTAGACAATACTCATGTGTGTGGGCAAAAACTCCAGGACTGTATCTGTGACTAATTGTATAACAGGTTATTTTAGTTTCTGTTCTGTGGAAAGTGTAAAGCATTCCAACGAAGGGTTTTACTGTAGACCTTTTTCACCCATGCTGTTGATTGCTAAATGTAAAAGTCTGATCATGACGCTGAATAAATGTGTCTTTTTTAAAAAAAAAAAAGTTCAAATTTTTGGTGTACAAGAGATCTGTAAAGCGAAATTGAATTCCAAATGTTATGAGCTGTTGAGGGTTGATTCTTATACTTGCTTAGTCTTGTACAATTTTATCAAAACTGTTGATCATGTAGAGTAATAGATTTTAAAGTCAACCTCTGCTTCTTTTCCTGTAATCAAAAGCTTGTTTTGCAAGACAGGACCTTCTGCTTGCATAAGAACAGAATGTAACTTTGTGTTCTATACCTTTGCAAACACCATACTTAGGAGGCTGTGAGCTACATCCAAGAATCCAGAGACCCATATGTAGAGCTGGGACTAGGATATGAATAAAAGCCAAGTTTTTGCTAAACTTTATTAATGATCACAGTAGTGAATGTCTGAATGACCCCAGAACATAGCACTAGGACTAAGAGTTTTCCATCTAGTGGAGTGCCTTTCAACTTTGCTAAATATTTGACCTTTAAATACAGTTTCTCATCTTGTGTGACCTCCAAACATAAAATTAATTTTCTTTCTACTTTACTAATAATTTACTACTCATATGAATTATATTGTAAATATTTTGGAGAGAGGTTTGCTAAAGGGGTCTAAATTACAAGGTGTAGAAAGTATCACTAAACTGTAGGTTGTATAGTGGATGTGCATTCAAGGTTTTTAGTGTGGAACAATGATGCCATGTTGGAGTCAGGAGACGGAGGGCTGTCGACATAGGTTTCATCTCTAGTGCTGGACATACTTGGGGGTGGTGCTGCATGCCTGAGATCACAGAATTTGGGAAGTGGAAGCAGACAAGGGTCAAGAGTGTTCTAGAGAATGTTTTCAGGCCAGCCTGGGAAGCATGACACCATGAAGGAATTAGAGATGAAGAATTGGGGTAAGAGAGATGAGAGGGTGGATAGAGATGAAAGGGAGGAAAAGGAGAGAGGAAAGGGAAGAGTGGTAGAAGGGAGAAAGATTAGGAAAGAGGGAAAGAGAAAGGAGAAAAATGAGAAAGAGAGAGAGGGAGGGAGGGAGGGGGAGAGAGAGAGAGAGAGAGGAGGGAGGGAGGGAGGGAGGGGGAGAAAGAGAGGGAGGGAGGGAGGAAGGGGGAGAAAGAGGGGGGAGAGAGAGAGGGAGGAAGGGGGAGAGAGCGCTCCTAAAACAGAACAGTCGGGTGAGGAGAACTTGTGGGGGTGTTGCTAGCTTAGGAAGGAACTTAAGCTAAAATAAACGTTGGGCACTGAATTGAGGACACAGCAAAGACAGGCTAGAGCATAACTTTACAATATAACCTGCAGTCCCTGTGTTAATGAGGTGTGGATTAGATACTGCCTGCATCCGTGGGGATAGCTTCTGAGGATTCCTGGTTCCTGTAGGCACACCCAGGTAAATGTGTAATGTGCCAGAGTTCTTCCCCACCCACAGGTGTTCAGAGCTGTGATTGTCTCTCCTGAGTGTGAGTCTGCTATGTGCCTGAGGTCTTGGCTGTGCTGTCCAACTTACTGCGCAGAAGAGGAACCATCCCGGGCCTTGCCATGGACCTCAGAGGTGAACTTAGGGGTGATAAGGGGGCTGGCTATGAGTACCCTCCATTGATTGCCGACCATCTGGTTCTGGGTTCCTTGCTGCTGGGATGGGCTAGTGACTCAGAGTCTCCAGGACCAGGCCAGCTGAGCTGCCAGGAACCCTGAGGGTTCCTGGATCTGTGTGTTTGTACATGTGTAGTGACGAGAGGTGGGTAAGTGGGGCAGCTTATGCCATGCCACTGAAATGTTTCTCAGATGAGGGCATTGACAAGAAACAATGGTGGCAGTGGTTCCCCTGAGAGTGCACACTTACCAGAAAGAAGCTAAGTGAGGGAACGCATGCAGGGAAGCTCTTCCCTGGACCACTCTATATCTGGGCCACCTCAGGTAGCTTTTGTCCACCCAGTTAATACTTCTTGGAAATGCCTTCCCAGAGATGACTTAGTTGATTTTAGATTTTACCCTTTAGACTGTGAAGTTTAACCACCACATTCAGGTTGGTAGGATTTATGTGGCTGGATTTTATGAAGTCCATTTGGACATTGGATTATAGTCCTTTATCAAATAATGTCTTTTGCAACCAGTACATTTCCTGTTTTTTTCTTTGCATTTATTATAGCAGAAAAATATTAATTCTAAAATAGGTAGCTTTAATATTGTCTTCCATGTTCTGTTCTGTGTTGTATCTAAAAGGTCATCACCAAAACTCCCATGGTCTCCATTTCCTCCCAAGGTAGCCTATAGTAAGTGATTTGCATTTAAGTCTGTGAGCTGTGTGGAATTAACATTTATGAAGGCAGACCAGTGTCATACCTCTTTGTTTTGCATGATCATATTCAAGGAATCCAGTACAGTCATGTATTCATTTTTTGGACGGATGTATTTCTGTCTACTTCTGGGCTCTCTTTTCTGTTCCACCGTCTTGTTTGTGCAGTCTTTCAAATACCATGACACCTCAGGTGTGAGTCCCTAGACTTTATCCCTCCTCTTTGTGTTGGTTGTCTAGGGGACTTTGCTTCCCCCATATAAAATATAAAATTAGCCTTTTGTTCAGATGGAATGTCTTATCTCAGGCTGATGTAGAATTTATTAGGTCCTCAAAGATGTCCTTGAAATCTTGACTTTCCTTCCTTCAGCTGCAAATTGCCTGAATCAATCTCTTGCTGTGGGTATAATAGGAAATCCACTTTACAAATGGAAACAAATGCCCAGTTCTAAATCAACCTTCTGATATTTAACAAAACAACTTGCTAGAATTTTTATAGCGCTTTATTGACTTTATATCGAAGGCTGAGATGGGTAGGTATCTTCACAGCCTTGAATCTTCCTGCATATAAACTGTGGTGTCTCCCTCCTAAAGGCCCAAGTGATGTGAGGAGGGAGAATGGAACTATGGGAGAATGGAACTTGGCTGTTTTTCAGTTTCGTGGGGAGTGGACCAGTTAGCTCTCAACCAGGTACTGAAAGCCTATGGAGTTGCTAGGAGAGAAGTGAAGGTCGATGGTGAGATATGCTGGGGCCAAAAGGCTCCAGGTTTCTGGCACACAGTATATTTCTTCTTCTTCTTTTTATTTCTATGCAATGCAATACTGTGTCCATGGAGCCCATGCCTAGCAGAATGTGAGGATCAAGGCTTACGGCCATTACATGACAGAGGTGCAAGAAAGATGAATTAAATATTAATGAAGTTGTGGGGCACTAAACTCCATTCTGATCAACCCTGTCACCCCTAGGTGACTCTGTTCTCACCTACTACAAGTGAATTAGGAAAACACTTACAAGAAATAGAAGTGGGAAGAGGTCTGGAACAGGCCTGGAAGCACTAGCTAGAATAGGACACCTGGTCCTTGTGCACTCACTCCTCCTACCTGCAAGGCATGGTGTCCCTGCCAGCCTACGGGCCCTATCAGCCAGAGGACATATTCTAGGTCTTGGGACAGGACTGTGGGGCTGGCAATGCGGAGGGTGCTGCTCAGTCCTGCAACTAGAGTTTTAGTGCATAACCAACTGCTTGGAGAGAGCTGAGTTTCTAGATAGGAACTGCTCAGGATGCTCTGGGTGAGACTAATGAGAGAAGGGAATGTGTGTGTGTGTGTGTGTGTGTGTGTTTGTGCCCAGAATAATGGTCTGGATCCTATAGGCAGGGAAGGAGGGGGCTTCGCAGCACCAGCCTGGTCCTATGGAGCAACCACCTTGAGTTTCCTCTTGGAACTTGGTCATTAGAAAGCTTTGGGCATCAGAGGATCTGTGTTTCTTGATGTATCCATCCCAGCCTGCATCCTTGGGGAACACTGGACTTGGATGTTGCAGTGAAGAAGTGCGTCTCAAGCTAGAGTAGGTGCATCAGAGCGATAACAGAGATGCCATTGCGTGAGTGACCTCATCTGGGCAGTCATGCAGCACTGTCTGCTTCCCTTAAGGTTCTAGGCCTCAGGTACAGTTGATCTTCTCCATGCTCCCCTCTTTTTTCTTCTTCCACCTGGGTGGAAGCAGAGTCACAGGCAGCCTCCTGAACAAGGTGGTATCTGCAGGGAACTGGGAGCTACACAAAGAAAGGGAGAGGAACACAAGACATCTCTTCAGGTAGGGTGAGGACCTGCCCCTGCCCAAGGTGTATCAGGCAATTCTTCAAACAGTTTATCTCTTTGAGCACTTGACTTAGCTCCATTAATCCTTCCACTACTCCTGTTCTCCTAACATGGGGCATTTTGTATTTCTCCTTGTCCAGCTTCTACTTTTCATTATAGATATGCATAAGTGATTACTAATTGTCGCACCACTCAGTCAATACTAGGCTGTCTTGTAATGTCCTATTCTACACCAGTAATCCAAATTGCTTCAACTGGACAAGGGCTGAAAACGGCCACATTCTTTGCCAAAATATCTCAAGAATGGTCCACAGGCCATGCTCCAATATTCTGCCCCTCTGAAACTTGAACTGGGCCTTCATAGTTTATATCACTCTCAGTTGCTGTCTTCCATGCTTCTACTCAGATCCACATTAACCCGCCCCCTGTAAAGAGTCCAACCACTTTTCTAGTCCAAAGTTTCAGAGTTCTCATTCTTCCAATAAGCACCAGGATCAAGCCTGTCACAGCAATACCCTTTTCCCCGGTGTCAACTTCTGTCTTAATCACTGTTCTATTCCTGTGAAGAGATACTGTGACCATAGCAACTCTTATAAAAGAACGCATTTCATTGGGGGCTTCAGAGCCTTATAGTCCATTACCACCATGGTGACACCCGTGGCACTGGAGCAGTATCTGAGAGCTACATCCTCATCCCTAGGCAGTATGAGAGAGAGAGAGAGAGAGAGAGAGAGAGAGAGAGAGAGAGAGAGAGAGAGAGAAATTGGACCTTAAATGGGATTTTGAACCCTTAAATCCCATATCAAGTGACACACATCCTCCAATAAGGCCACACCTACTCTACTGGGAGCACTCCTCCTAAATGTTCTCAAATAATGCCCCTCCATGGTGACTAAGCATTCAAATATATGAGTCCATTTGGTCATTCTTATCTAAACTACCACAGTTCATTTTCACAGATATGATTTTAATATTCACATATGTCCCTCTACTCTCAACTCAGACCCATATCCTTATAGAGTGATAGGGTAACTTCTTTCTTATCTTGAGGAATAGGATTTTATCATTTTTGGCTGGATGGGTGGTGCTGGACAGATGATGGAACCTCTTATGGCAAAGTATAGGCTGAAAAAATACTGACATACAATATGGACTCACTCAGAACAGGACACAGTCCTGCTGATTCCAACAGTCACAGTGTTAAATCTCAGTCAGCCATGGTATCCTTAGGCTCACTGATATCTCAGTACCCCTTTAGAGTGTGAAGGGGTGAGGCGCTTCCTTGTTGCTATGGGAAAAGTTTTTGGAGAGGTGGTAAGAGTGAATGGAGTTGGCATGACATAACTTCACTCCCTGCTCCTGTCATTGGGAATGCTTTCCTAGGCTCTTCTCTGTCTTTTCTTTATCCTTCTACCCTGTCCTTCACTTGTCACCTTTTTTCCTTTCAATATATGTTCACAGTTATTATACAGTAAAGCATATAGAGTATACAATTTGATAACCATTGATGTCTTTGACCGGGTTTTCAGTCAAAATAAGGAACAACCCAGTTTCTCAGTTCCTGTGGCCTCAGGTCAGAGACTAGTTGTTTTAGGTGTTCTTGGATATGCAGAGGACCTGGTACTCTGCAGTGGATATCCATTCCCTTCAGACACCAGTTCAGGATCTGCCCATGTCAAGAGAAGATATCATGACATTTGACATCAAGACAAATGGTTTAAAAATTAACGTGTTCAGGTTATTTGAAACACTTGCTCATAAGCCACTCCCATTGTTTAATTTTATTTTTTTATTGGATATATTTCTTTATTTACATTTCAAATGTTATTCCCTTTCCTGGTTACCTGTCCATAAGTCCCCTATCCCTTTGGCCTCCTCCATAAAGGTATTTCCCCCTCCCATCAACACCACCTTACAATGCCTCCCGACATTCCCCTGCACTGTAGGTCCAACATAGGCAGGACCAAGGACTGGTGCCTCAACAAGTCTATTCACTGCTACATATGCAGTTGGAGCCAAAGGTCAGTCCATGGAAAGACTTTGGGTAGTTGTTTAGTCCCTGGAAGCTCTGATTGGTTGGCATTGTTGATCTTATGGTGTTGTAAACCCCTTTAGCTCTTTCAATTCTTCCTCTATTTCACCCAAAGGGGGTCCTGCTCTCAATTCAGTGGTTTGCCGCGAGTATTCATCTCTGTATTTGACATGCTCTGGTTGTCTCTCAGGAGAGATCTAAATCCAGTCCCTTTCAGAATGCACTTCTTTTTTTTTCTCCATCTTTATTAACTTGGATATTTCTTGTTTACACTTCAAATGTTATTCCCTTTCCCAGTTTCCTGTCCATTAGTCCCCTAACCCCTCTCCCTTCCCTTCTATATGGGTGTTTCCCCTCCCCAACCACCACCCATTACAACCCCAAACAATCACCTACACTGAGGGTCCAGCCTTGGCAGGACCAAGGGCTTCCCCTTCCACTGGTGCCCCAACAAAGCTATTCACTGCTACCTATGCAGTTGGAGCTCAGGGTCAGTCCATGTATAGTCTTTTTTTATCTTTATTAACTTGAGTATTTCTTATTTACATTTCGATTATTATTCCCTTTCCTGGTTTCCAGGCCAACATCCCCCTAGCCCCTCCCCCTCCCCTTCTATATTGGTGTTCCCCTTCCCATCCTCCCCCCATTACCACCCTCCCCCAACAATCACGTTCACTGGGGGTTCAGTCTTGGCAGGACCAAGGGCCAGAGTTTTTGATCTTAGCCACTCTGACTGGTGTGAGGTGGCATCTCAGGATTGTTTTGATTTGCATTTCCCTTATGACTAAAGATTTTGAACATTTCTTTAGGTGCTTCTCAGCCATTCTCGGCATTCCTCAGGTGGGAATTCTTTGTTTAGCTCTGAACCCCATTTTTTAATAGAGTTATTTGACTCCCTGCAGTCTAACTTCTTGAATTCTTTGTATATTTTGGATATAAGCCCTCTATCAGTTGTAGGTTTGGTAAAGATCTTTTCCCAATCTCTTGGTTGCTGTTTTGTCCTAACAACAGTGTCCTTTGCCTTACAGAAGCTTTGAAGTTTTATGAGATCCCATTTGTCAATTCTTGATCGTACAGCATAAGCCATTAGTGTTTTCTACAGGAAATTTTCTCCAGTGCCCATGTGTTCGAGATGCTTCCCCACTTTTTCTTCTATTAGTTTGAGTGTATCTGGTTTGATGTGGAGGTCCTTGATCCACTTGGACTTAAGCTTTGTACAGGGTTTTAAGAATGGATCAGACTGCATTCTTCTGCATGCTGACCTCTAAAGTGTGATTTTTAATCTAAATCTTACTTTTTCAGTGTGTTTGGATATCCAATGTTTTCTTTGGTGGAAAATTGCGCTCTGATGATGGCAAGTAGTCTTGGTTTCTCTTGCTTAGGTTCCTATGCTTGCCTCTCACCACGTCTCTGGTGTTAGATGTCTTGCTGTTTCTGACAGTGGCTTGACCCTCCTGTAGGCCTCTGTGTCAGCACTCCTGTAGAACTGTTTTCCTGTTTTCTTTCAGCAGTTTCTGGGAACAGGTGCTCTTCTCCCTGGTGTGTAGGCACTCCTGGTGACTGTCTTTCAGCTCTTGGTGCAGGCAGGAATCCGACGGATCCTGCCCCTGACCTCTCTTAGATCCTTGTGCCCAGGGGGCACAGCTGGCACTAGGGAATTTCCTCTTGGTACAGAAATGTGGGCAGAGGGTAGTCTCCTCTGATTTCTCAGGAGTGTCTGCACTTCTGAGGTTCCAGATCCCTCCCCCACGAATTTAGGTGCAGGGAGCTGTTTGACTAGTTCAGTTCAGTTCTGGGCACAAACCAGAACCACAGCTACTTGCACTAAAATATATTCCCGTGTCCAGAGGCACTATGCAGTTTCCTCTTGGTCCACGGATACAGGCAAAGGTTGGCAGAAGTGGCAGTCTGTCCTGAGGTCTCAGAATGTCCACCCTTCTGAGTGTTCAGCTCTCTGCCCCAGGGGATTTGGGTGCAGGGAGCTGTGGGATGGGCTCAGTTATGTTTAATATCTATTTGCAGTGAAATTTGTTGAACACTCTTTGGTATGAGCAAGCTAGACACCAGGAAGTATGCCTGCCACAGTGAGCAGGAATAGGACATGGGCTTGGAGACACCAGTCTCCAGGTAAGTATGAGACCTGGTGTGTGGGAATCTAGGATGTAAGTGTGCTTTGAGAAGAGCCACTGTAGGGAAGTCCCTGCTCCAGACACTGGTGCAGTGTGCTGGGAGGTAGAGAGGAATTCCACCAGAGAATGTAAGCCTGGGGTTTACACACGGTGATGGCTGGTGAGTTGTTGGGCATGGCTGCTATGTGGAATAGCTTCTTAAAAAGTGCTAGCTCCTGAAAAGCTGACCAACCTAGAGTTCTGGGAAGTGGCTGCTTGTTGGATATTCATCGCTGCTCTAGGTGTCCTCAGTGCTTGACAAGAATGCTTATTGAATATTGTGCAAGCAATCATGTTGTGAGGAGCCTGCTTTTCCAGAGCCTGCCTGAACACACTTAGCAACTCTTCATTCCATGTGGAAGTAGTGATTCATGCTTGGCCATAGTTAAAAAATCACAACAGCATATCCTTGGCTAGTCTGCTACCAATGACCCCTTAGATAGGAGTGAGCTTCATGAAACCAATTTACCCTCAAGGCATGGATTTTTAGTCAATGCTTTATTTTTAAAAAGTGTGTGTGTGTGTGTGTGTGTGTGTGTGTGTGTGTGTGTGTGTGTGTGTGTGTGTGTGAGTACAGAGTACATAAGTGGGCATTAGATATCCTCCTTTTATCTGTCTTAATGGATTCCTTTGAGGTAGGGTCTTTTTCTGAACCTGAGGCTCTGTTGGAAGCCAATAAGCCTCAGTGATTCTCAAAAAATTCCCGAAGGACCCTGTGGTATGTCTCGATATGCTCATGCTATAGAAGCAGGCAGACAAAGGGCACATGTGTCTTGTGCCTCCTATGTAGATGAGGAAAGAAATGTCAGGACATAGACAACAAAGGGAGTTTTTTTCAATGTTTATCAAACAATATATGAAATGAGCATTTTTTAGATGTAAATTATACCTCAAAAAAGGTTTTTTAGGTGCTTGGTGGTGGTCCACATCTTTAATCCCAGTACTCAGGAGGCAGAGGCACAGAGCAAGTTCCAGGCTACACAGAAAAAACCAGTCTGAAAAAAACCAAAGAATTTACTTTCATTTGTATTTTTAATTTATGTGTACAGGTATTTGGTTTGCATACTCATCTGTGTACCATATGTTTTCAGTGTTCATGGAGGCCCAAAGAGGGCATTGAATGCTCTGGAAGTAGTGGTGATGACAGTTGTGAGCCAACAGGTGGATGTTTAACACTGGTTTTCTGAAATATCAGTTAGTACTCTTGCATGTTATCCCATCATTTTTACCCTCAAATTAAAAAGAAGTATTTATTTCAAAATTGAACAAATATTACTTTCATTTGGATTTCTCTACAGCTAAGCTAGTAAATGTCCAAATTTGGAGGAGAACATAACAAGAACAAATAAAGATCAAATGTCCCTTTCTCATTATGTTTCTAGAGTGTTTTAGAAATCCCATTGGGGGAGGATTTGGAGACAAGGAGAGAAAACATAGGACTACACTCACTACAAATGAGTCCAGTGGGTAAAGGTCCCTGATGCCAAACTTGAAGACCTGAGTTCAATTGCTAGAACCCACATCACACATAGTAAAAGTGATCCAACCCTCACAAGTTGTCTCCTGACCTCTACATGTGCTTTGTAACATGAAGTGTGCACACATATATAACTAAATAAATACTTGAAATGTTTAAAAATATATACCACATCAGGTAGGTGAAAATGGAAAGTTATCTGGTTGGGACAGGAAGAGGTAAGCATTTTTAGACATCCTTTAAAATATATCATGTGAGTGTGGGTGTGCTGCGATGGTCAGAGGACATCCATGGTACCCATCACCTTGCCTTTCACCTTGTTTGAGACAGAGTCTCCTTTGTTGCTCCTCACTGTATATTCTGTCACATGAGCTTTCATGGATTTCCCCATCTCTCCCTCCCATTGCATCATAGATGTGCTGAGATTACAGATGTCTGTCTTTTACACAGGGTCTGGGGATATGAACTGAGGTTCTCATGTTTGTATGGCTATGGCAAAAGGTTTAGCCACTGTGTTCTTTCACCAGAGCTTAGATTTTTAGATGTATGTTATTAGGAAATTTTGGACTTAATTATAAGAAAATATATCTTCTAGAGATATAACAATCATCTGAGGCATTAGGGACATAAGTCATTGGTGGAATACTTGCCTATTACATATCAACCCTGGGTTTCAACCCCAGCAGGAGGAAAATTCACTAGCAAAGACAATTTTCTGTCCCTGTGGATCTAAGTATATGGGATAGTGGAGGAGCTTGTTCTAGCCTCCTGTGATGGAGCCAACAATGATCCTAAGGTATTCCTTTTGGTTTTCAGTTTACCCTGAGAAGGAATGCTCAGTGGCCTGAGAGTATGAGGGCCCAAGGAGACACCAGGGATCTAGGGGAGCAGCTGGAGTCATGATCTGGAAGGGAGTGTTCAGTGGGGCTTTAGCTCCAGCCCACACTGGGGCTGCCTGATATTGAGTGGTTGCTGAAGGATACAGGATGACCTCTGAGTCTCAGGACAAGCCTGGAGGGGAGTCAGGCCTAAGAAGCTGGTGAGTAACCGGATCCTTTGGTGCTGTTTTTCAGGAAGACCGAAATGCTACTCACTTCACCTTGGAGTCCTTCCCTTCATTGTGCTTGTCTTAGTCTTCTTTGGGTAAGAAGGACACAGGCTGGTAAGAATGGGCTAAAATTCTGATGGAGACACTGAGCTGTGTGCATCCCTACTATAATAGCAGTAATGAGGGTGCTCTTGGCTCAGTACCCACAGTGGCATGTCCAGATTTTGTTGCCAATATAGTGAAGCCTCTGATTCCACAAAAGGTGTTTGTAGCTAGACACCCAGTTATTTGGCTCTAGCTGCGATGGTTGGTCTGGGGAAGGTAAGATGGTCAAACTTGAGGCAAGAATTCAGCTATCTATGTATGCAGATGGTCTGCAAATCCACACAGAGCAAAGACACTGCCGTGTCTCCTGGGCCTGTTTAGACAGGCAGGAAATATTCCCTGATGTTGCCTTGGGTTGTAGGTACCTAACACAGAGTAGGGGCTGTATGCAACTACTACGGGTGTTCACATGCAGGTCTTGTTTCAAGGGCCCTTGCTACCACTTCTTCTTTCTATAGAGTGAGCATGTTTAGACCTGTCACCTGGCCTTTGGTCTCCACTGGGAACTTCTGTGCTCACTCTTCTGGGCACAGTGGTACATTTGGAGGGTGGGGCAGAGAGCTGGTCAGGTCTGTCATGATCAGTTATCCCCATGCCTATCCTTCCCACAGCTATGGATTCCTGAGCCACAGAATCCAGGAATTCAGGAACCCAGGAGGTGAGACTTGGTGAGTGAGCATGGAAAAGTATACACGTCTATTAGTGTTTGTGTGATATATGTGTCACACTAGTGCATGTGTTAGGGAGATGGGTTACTGGCTGAATGAGCATTCTGCTGTATGCTGCCTTGTGGCTTCTGACTGTATTTCTACATGGATGATTCTAGTCTTTCTCCAGGTCCTCACTGCAGCCTCAGATGCTCCCTGCTGTCTTTTTTTTTCTATTTTTTTTATTAACTTGAGTATTTCTTATTTACATTTTGAGTGTTATTCCCTTTCCCGGTTTCCAGGCAAACATCCCCCTAATCCCTCCCCTTCTTTATGGGTGTTCCCCTCCCCATCCTCCCACATTGCCGCCCTCCCCCCAACAATCTAGTTCACTGGGGGTTCAGTCTTAGCAGGACCCAGGGCTTCCCCTTCCACTGGTGCTCTTACTAGGATATTCATTGCTACCTGTGAGGTCAGAGTCCAGGGTCAGTCCATGTATAGTCTTTAGGTAGTGGCTTAGTCCCTGGAAGCTCTGGTTGCTTGGCATTGTTGTATATATGGGGTCTCGAGCCCTTCAAGCTCTTCAGTTCTTTCTCTGATTCCTTCAACGGGGTCCTATTCTCAGTTCAGTGGTTTGCTGCTGGCATTCGCCTCTGTATTTGCTGTATTCTGGCTGTGTCTCTCAGGAGCGATCTACATCCGGCTCCTGTCGGCCTGCACTTCTTTGCTTCATCCATCTTGTCTAATTGGATGGCTGTATATGTATGGGCCACATGTGGGGCAGGCTCTGAATGGGTGTTCCTTCTGTGTCTGTTTTAATCTTTGCCTCTCTCTTCCCTGCCAAGGGTATTCTTGTTCCCCTTTTAAAGAAGGAGTGAAGCATTCACATTTTGATCATCCGTCTTGAGTTTCATTTGTTCTAGGCATCTAGGGTAATTCAAGCATTTGGGCTAATAGCCACTTATCAATGAGTGCATACCATGTGTGTTTTTCTGTGATTGGGTTAGCTCACTCAGGATGATATTTTCCAGTTCCAACCATTTGCCTGTGAATTTCATAAGGTCATTGTTTTTGATAGCTGAGTAATATTCCATTGTGTAGATGTACCACATTTTCTGTATCCATTCCTCTGTTGAAGGGCATCTGGGTTCTTTCCAGCTTCTGGCTATTATACATAAGGCTGCTATGAACATAGTGGAGCACGTGTCTTTTTTATATGTTGGGGCATCTTTTGGGTATATGCCCAAGAGAGGTATAGCTGGATCCTCAGGCAGTCAATGTCCAATTTTCTGAGGAACCTCAGACTGATTTCCAGAATGGTTGTACCAGTCTGCAATCCCACCAACAATGGAGGAGTGTTCCTCTTTCTCCGCATCCTCGCCAGCATTTGCTGTCACCTGAGTTTTTGATCTTAGCCATTCTCACTGGTGTGAGGTGAAATCTCAGGGTTGTTTTGATTTGCATTTCCCTTATGACTAAAGATGTTGAACATTTCTTTAGGTGTTTCTCAGCCATTCGGCATTCCTCAGCTGTGAATTCTTTGTTTAGTTCTGAACCCCATTTTTTTAATAGGGTTATTTGACTCCCTGCAGTCTAACTTCTTGATTCTTTGTATATTTTGGATATAAGCCCTCTATCAGTTGTGGGTTTGGTAAAGATCTTTTCCCAATCTGTTGGTTGCCGTTTTGTCCTAACCACAGTGTCCTTTGCCTTACAGAAGCTTTGCAGTTTTATGAGATCCCATTTGTCGGTTCTTGATCTTAGAGCATAAGCCATTGGTGTTTTGTTCAGGAAATTTTTTCCAGTGCCCATGTGTTCCAGATGCTTCCCTAGTTTTTCTTCTATTAGTTTGAGTGTATCTGGTTTGATGTGGAGGTCCTTGATCCACTTGGACTTAAGCTTTGTACAGGGTGATAAGCATGGACCGATCTGCATTCTTCTACATGTTGACCTCCAGTTGAACCAGCACCATTTGCTGAAAATGCTATCTTTTTTCCATTTGATGGTTTTGGCTCCTTCGGCAAAAATCAAGTGCCCATAGGTGTGTGGGTTCATTTCTGGGTCTTCAATTCTGTTCCATTGATCTATCTGTCTGTCTCTGTACCAATACCATGCAGTTTTTATCACCATTGCTCTGTAATACTGCTTGAGTTCAGGGATAGTGATTCCCCTGAAGTCCTTTTATTGTTGAGGATAGTTTTAGCTATCCTGGGTTTTTTTGTTATTCAGATGAATTTGCAAATTGTTCTGTCTAACTCTTTGAAGAATTGGATTGGTATTTTGATGGGGATTGCATTGAATCTGTAGATCGCTTTTGGTAAAATGGCCATTTTACTAAATCCTGCCAATCCATGAGCATGGGAGATCTTTCCATCTTCTGAGGTCTTCTTCAATTTCTTTCTTCAGAGTCTTGAAGTTCTTATCATACAGATCTTTTACTTGCTTGGTTAAAGTCACACCGAGGTACTTTATATTATTTGGGTCTATTATGAAGGGTGTCGTTTCCCTAATTTCTTTCTCGGCTTGTTTCTCTTTTGTGTAGAGGAAGGCTACTGATTTATTTGAGTTAATTTTATACCCAGCCACTTTGCTGAAGTTGTTTTCAGCTTTAGTAGTTCTCTGGTGGAACGTTTGGGATCACTTAAATAAACTATCATATCATCTGCAAATAGTGATATTTTGACTTCTTCTTTTCGATCTGTATCCCTTGACCTCCTTTTTGTTGTCTGATTGCTCTGGCTAGAACTTCAAGAACTATATTGAATAAGTAGGGAGAGAGTGGGCAGCCTTGTCTAGTCCCTGATTTTAGTGGGATTGCTTCAAGTTTCTCTCCATTTAGTTTAATGTTAGCAACTGGTTTTGCTGTATATGGCTTTACTATGTTTAGGTATGGGCCTTGAATTCCTATTCTTTCCAGGACTTTTTATCATGAAGGGGTGTTGAATTTTGTCAAATGCTTTCTCAGCATCTAATGAAATGATCTTGTGGTTTTGTTCTTTCATTTTGTTTATATAATGGATCAAGTTGATGGTTTTCCGTATATTAAACCATCCCTGCATGCCTGGGATGAAGCCTACTTGATTATGATGGATGATTGTTTTGATGTGCTCTTGGATTCGGTTTGCCAGAATTTTATTGAGTATTTTTGCATCGATATTCATAAGGGAAATTGGTCTGAAGTTCTCTTTCTTTGTTGGGACTTTGTATGGTTTAGGTTTAAGAGTAATTGTGGCTTCATAGAAGGGAATTCGGTAGTGCTCCATCTGTTTCAATTTTGTCGAATTGTTTGGATAATATTGGTATGAGGTCTTCTATGAAGGTCTGATAGAATTCTGCACTAAACCCGTCTGGACCTGGGCTCTTTTTGGATGGGAGAAATTTAATGACTGCTTCTATTTCCTTAGGAGTTATGGGGTTGTTTAACTGGTGTATCTGTTCCTGATTTAACTTCGGTACCTGGTATCTGTCTAGGAAATTGTCCATTTCCTGCAGATTTTCAAGTTTTGTTGAATATAGGCTTTTATAGTAAGATCTGATGTTTTTTTTAATTTCCTCTGAATCTGTAGTTATGTCTCCCTTTTCATTTCTGATTCTGTTAATTTGGACACACTCTCTGTGTCCTCTCGTTAGTCTGGCTAAGGGCTTATCTATCTTTTTGATTTTCTCAAAGAACCAACTTTTATTTCTGTTGATTCTTTCTATGGTCCTTTTTGTTTCTACTTGGTTGATTTCAGCTCTGAGTTTGATTATTTCCTGCCTTCTACTCCTCCTGGGTGTATTTGCTTCTTTTTGTTCTAGAGCTTTTAGGTGTGCTGTCAAGCTGCTGACATATGCTCTTTCCTGTTTCTTTCTGCAGGCACTCAGCGCTATGAGTTTTCCTCTTAGCACAGCTTTCATTGTGTCCCATAAGTTTGGGTATGTTGTACCTTCATTTTCATTAAATTCTAAAAAGTTTTTAATTTCTTTCTTTATTTCTTCCTTGACCAGGTTATCATTGAGTAGAGCATTGTTCAATTTCCATGTATATGTGGGCATTCTTCCCTTATTGTTATTGAAGACCAGCTTTAGGCTGTGGTGGTCTGATAGCACGCATGGGATTATTTCTATCTTTCTGTACCTGTTGAGGCCGGTTTTTTGACCAATTATATGGTTAATTTTGGAGAAAGTACCATGAGGAGCTGAGAAGAAGGTATATCCTTTTGCTTTAGGATAGAATGTTCTATAAATATCTGTTAAGTCCATTTGGTTCATGACTTCTCTTAGTCTGTCTACATCTCTGTTTAATTTCTGTTTCCATGATCTGTCCATTGATGAGAGTGGGGTGTTGAAATCTCCTACTGTTATTGTGTGAGGTGCAATGTGTGTTTTGAGCTTTAGTAAGGTTTCTTTTATGTATGTAGGTGCCCTTGTATTTGGATCATAGATATTTAGGATTGAGAGTTTATCTTGGTGGATTTTTCCTTTGATGAATATGAAGTGTCCTTCCTTATCTTTTTTGATGACTTTTAGTTGAAATTGATTTTATTTGATATTAGAATGGCTACTCCAGCTCGCTTCTTCCTACCATTTGCTTGGAAAAGTGTTTTCCAGCCTTTCACTCTGAGGTAGTGTCTGTCTTTGTCTCTGAGGTGTGTTTCCTGTAGGCAGCAGAATGCAGGGTCCTCGTTGCGTATCCAGTTTGTTAATCTATGTCTTTTTATTGGGGAGTTGAGGCCATTGATGTTGAGAGATATTAAGGAATAGTGATTATTGCTTCCTGTTTCATTCATATTTGGATATGAGGTTATGTTTGTGTGCTTTTCTTCTCTTTGTTTTGTTGCCAAGAAGATTAGTTTCTTGCTTCTTCTAGGGTGTAGCTTGCCTCCTTATGTTGGGCTTTACCATTTATTATCCTTTGTAGTGCTGGATTTGTAGAAAGATATTGTGTAAATTTGGTTTTGTCGTGGAATATCTTGGTTTTTCCATCTATGTTAATTGAGAGTTTTGCAGGATACAGTAACCTGGGCTGGCATTTGTGTTCTCTTAGGGTCTGTATGACATCTGTCCAGGATCTTCTGGCTTTCATAGTCTCTGGCGAAAAGTCTGGTGTGATTCTGATAGATGTGCCTTTATATGTTACTTGACCTTTTTCCCTTACTGCTTTTAATATTCTTTCTTTATTTTGTGTGTTTGGTGTTTTGACTATTATGTGACAGGAGGAGTTTCTTTTCTGGTCCAATCTATTTGGAGTTCTGTAGGCTTCTTGTATGCTTATGGGTATCTCTTTCTTTAGGTTAGGGAAGTTTTCTTCTATGAATTTGTTGAATATATTAATGGTCCTTTGAGCTGGGAGTCTTCACTCTCTTCTATACCTATTATCCTTAGGTTTTATCTTCTCGAGTCCTGGATTTCCTGTATGTTTTGGACCAGTAGCTTTTTCTGCTTTACATTATCTTTGACAGTTGAGTCGATGATTTCTATGGAATCTTCTGCTCTTGCGATTCTCTCTTCCATCTCTTGTATTCTGTTGGTGAAGCTTGTATCTACAGCTCCTTGTCTCTTCTTTTGGTTTTCTATATCCAGGGTTGTTTCCATGTGTTCTTTCTTGATTGCTTCTATTTCCATTTTTAATTCCTTCAACCGTTTGATTGTGTTTTCCTGGAATTCTTTTAGGGATTTTTGTGACTCCTCTCTATGGGCTTCTACTTGCTTATTTATGTGTTCCTGGAATTCTTTTAGGGATTTTTGCGATTCTTCTCTGTAGGCTTCTACTTGTTCTCTAAGGGAGTTCTTCACGTCTTTCTTGAAGTCCTCCAGCATCATGATCAAATATGATTTTGAAACTAGATCTTGCTTTTCTGGTGTGTTCGGATATTCCGTGTTTGCTTTGGTGGGAGAATTGGGCTCCGATGATGCCATGTAGTCTTGGTTTCTGTTGCTTGGGTTCCTGCGTTTGCCTCTCGCCATCAGATTATCTCTAGTGTTACTTTGTTCTTCTATTTCTGACAGTGGCTAGACTGTCCTATAAGCCTGTGTGTCAGGGATGCTGTAGACCTGTTTTCCTGTTTTCTTTCAGCCAGTTATGGGAACAGTGTTCTGCTTTCGGTCGTGTAGTTTTTCCTATCTACAGGTCTTCAGCTGTTCCTGTGGGCCTGTGTCTTGAGTTCACCAGGCAGGTCGCTTGGAGCAGGAAGGTTTGTCTTACCTGTGGTCCCGAGGCTCAAGTTTGCTCGTGGGGTGCTGCCTACGAGCTCTCTGCAGGGGTAGCAACCAGGAAGATCTGTGCCGCCCTTTCCGGGAGCTTCCGTGCACCAGGGTTCCATATGGTGTTTGGTGTTTTCCTCTGGAATCAGTAATGTGTGCAGAGTGCAGTCTCTTCTGGTTTCCCAGGCGTGTCTGCCTCTCTGATGGTTTAGCTCTCCCTCTCTTCCGGGATTTGGGTACAGAGAACTGTTTATCCGGTCGGTCCCATCAGGTGCTGGTGGTGTTTCAGACGCAGGGGACCCGCTGCTGCTGTGCCCTTATCCCAGGGAACCCAGAGGCCGTATACAGTTTCCTCTTGGGCCAGGGATGTGGGCAGGGGTGGGCAGTGTTGGTGGTCTCTTCAGCTCTGCAGTCTCAGGAGTGCCAACCTGTCCAGGCGGTGAGGGCTCTCTCCCACGGGGTTTGGGAGCAGAGAGCTGCTGCGGGCAGAGATCCGAAGGTTTGGGACTCCCGCTAAATACCGGAAGTGCCCAGTCCTAGAGGAATTTTGCCTCTGTGTGTTCTGAGTTCACCAGGCAGGTCGCTTGCAGCAGAAAAGTTGGTCTTACCTGTGGTCCCGAGGCTCAAGTTTGCTCGTGGGGTGCTGCCTATGAGCTCTGCCCGGCGGCAGCAACCAGGAAGATCTGCGCTGCCCCTTTTCCGCTCCCTGCTGTCTTTAAAGGGCATGTATGCTCTTTGGCTTTTGCCTCATCTTCCTTTCTATATATACATTAGCATCTCTAAGAACAGGTTCTGCTCCCCACATACCTCTCCAGCAGCCTGCTTAGTGCAATGTCTTTTCCCTTCCAGATACAAGTTGGAGACCCTCTCCATCCCTACCTTTCCAGATCACATCAGTCTGTCTTTTGGGAAGGCATCCCCTGATTTTGCTCTGCTTTCCTAGTTCTGTTGTGGGCTTGTTTCAGTCACACAGGCTTATATGTCTGTCTCAATCCTAATTTCCTTCTAGTATCTAGTGATTCTTTAGAACAAAAGGTAGGAATAGTTGGATCCTGCCTGTGGATCCATCCACCCTAGCAGCCTACCCTGTGTTCCTGCACAAGCCATGTATGCTTTTGAGCTAGGGCTCTGGCCTTGATCTTTGACTATGTTTTATTTCTCACTAGACTACCCAACCTCTTACCCATTCTTTGTTCCCACTAGTTTCTTCTTGTGTTACCTTTTCATGACTATACAGAACGCTGTCACACCCTCATTTTTGTTAGGAGACTGTCACACCTTTGATGACTCTGTCTTCAGAGGCTCCTATGATTGGATATACATAGAGATGTGAGTTTCCCTAGAGATCTCACACATTTCTTATGGTTGAGTGTGTCTCTAGGAAGAAGCTCCATCTCTGGGGCCTTTCTGTGTAGGTTAAACTACTATTCATCCTGGATAGAAGGTTCTAGACCAGTAATCTATTAAATGTTATCTTTGGATCCCAGAAGCTGTGTTTGAAGTCATCCACTCTCATTGCTATTTTAGGTTAAGGGTAGGAATAGACTGAACTTCATGATGGGGGGGGGATGGCAGTCTGCAGTGTTCTGGAACTCCTTTTCTGCTCAGAATCCAGTCAGGAGTGTGTTGTGAGTGTGGGACAGTAAACTTTGACTGTTGTGTTTGACATTTGTGCCTATGGTGTAGCCGTGTTTGACTTTTGTGTTGTGGGCATAATGCCTGGGGCAATCGCTATGGTGCTGTTCTTTAATTGTAGCAGATATACTCTACTCTCAGGCACCACTGTGCCCTTCCACCAGGGTCTGTGTTCCTGAACCCTAATACTTCTTGGTATAAGCTCCTGTGTTCTTTTTCTGCAGCATGGCTACCAGGCAGACGGATGTCCAGAAAGTTGTAAGTGTGCCAAGGTATCTGGCCCTCACATGGTGCTCTCAAATTCTGCACTAGAGGTTTGGCTGCGTGTGTGTGTGTGTGTGTGTGTGTGTGTGTGTGTGTGTGTGTGTACCATGAGCAACTGGGAATTTCCTTCCTGCACCTGAAATGGAGCATATAACTCTCTACTAACTGCATGCCATTTGGCTTTTAAATAACCAGGATAGCTCATCTGGTACAGAGCCAAGTTTACATGTGTTCACCACCATTCTCAGAGCAACATACATCACTCATGAGTTAGCATTCTCACCATTGCAAGAGTCCAGTGCAGCAAGCAAATTCATGATGTGGTGCAGCCATCAGCACTACCCACTTGCAGAATATTTCATCCTGTAAACTGTGCCCATTAAACACTAACTCCTACTAGGGGTTCTGGCACCAACCTTGCCTCTTCTGTGCTGTTCTCTGATCATGGCCAGTCAATAGTAGTGCTTCCCAGGGCTGGGTCCTGAAGAGTGCCTGTAAGACTCACCCAATAAGATGTCAAAAGGCTTCATCCTTGAGCAGAAATTTCCTGCGTTGATTTTTTTAGATGATTTATTTTCATTTTATGTGTATGAGTATTTTGGTTGCATGTGTGTCTGGGTGCTGCATTTGTTCTTGTGCACAAAGAAGCCAGAAAAGGGCCTCAGTTCCCTAGTCCTGGACTAGGACCATTCACTGTTTTGAATTTCCATGTGGGTGCTTGGAGCTAAATCTAGTGTTTCTGCAAGAGTAGCCTGGGCTCCTAGTGCTGAGCACCATTCTAGCCCTGCTGTCTGTTTTACAAACCATCATAGGGTATGAAGCTTACTAGCAAAAGTGGTTCTTCTGCCATGGGGCTTGGCATCCTGTGCAGTGACAACCCACTGCCATACAGTGAGCCTGGAGTTTTGTGGAAAACACTTTGCACTTTTGATGGAAATGGTGCCTGACCAAGACAGAAAGACAAGATGCTGTGTGCCACTAGCAAGGAGAGGACAAAATCAAGCTGCAGGCCCAGGTGGGATGTCAGTATATACCAGGAAAGACATACGCAATCTTGTGAATTAAAGTAGTCTTTAGACATCACAGCTAAGGCTGTGGGATGGGGTGTCATAATTTCTTCTTTCTATCTTATGTCAAGTAAGACTGTGATCTTCCTGCTTTAGTTCATTCTCGGATCCCAGGATCATAAGTTTTTATTCTTAATAGAGACTTGCATATAATGAGCTTACTGTCAACTTAAATCTTGTTTTATTTTTTTTTCTTTCAGGATGGCCTATCCACAGCCAAACGTGCTAACACCCACGTGAGTAGAGTTAGTCCCTGCATGCGTAGACCAGAAGTTGTAAAGCACTAAAGGTGATTTGCTTGCCTTAGTGGAATAGTTCATTGGCACACCTGAGGCCCTGAGTCAGTCTCCAGCACTGGATAAAACTGAACTCACAAAAAACAAAGACATGATTGTAATTCTCATTGACATCACTTTACCAACACTTTCAGCATCTTAGGGGCGTTTGATTAAGTATATGGCACTGAGAATCTCCTTTTACATTTGGGCTTCTGGCCCATGCTTCCTGTCTCTGTCATCAGGAATTTTTAAGAGATGTGGTGAGTGTGGTGATACTAAAATTCAGTTGCTTTCATGGCTGGGGTGAGGGGTTATAATAGCTTGTCATGGTGGCATGCACCATCCCAGCAGTGTTTATAGAGGGAAGAGAAATGGAACTAGGCAACTTTCTGGACAGGCTAGCCAATTAGTGAGCTTCAGATCAATGAAGCAACCAAGTCTGAAGAAAATCAAAGATGTATTCAAATGACACCCAAAGTCATTGAGAGCTGCTTCTGCTTGGCCCAGGTCCTCTGGGAGGGTGATCAGCCCTGGAGGAAGGTGAGGGTTTGGAATCTGAGAAGGGATCCTGCAGGCATGTTTGGTCACATGTTGCCCTTGGATCTCTCCTCATGTAGTAGGAATGATGTTCTTGTCTTCACTCCTTGGCTGGCTCCCATCATCTGGGAGGGGACCTTCAACATCGACATACTGAATGAGCAGTTCAAGCTTCAGAATACCACAATTGGACTGACTGTGTTTGCCATCAAAAAGTAAGCAGCTGGTGTTGGAGAGATGATTAGTGGGTAACACACTTGCATCAAGGGCAGAAGGAGCTGAGTTTGATCCCTAATGCCCTTATACTAGCTTGGCATGGTGGCATGTACCTGTAATTCCAGCGGTGGGGGTAGAGAGAAGAGAAAAGTGGATCCAAGTCACTTTATGGACAGACCTGCCAATTAGTGGGCTTCAGAGTCAATGAAACAACCATGTCTGAAGAACAAAAAAGGATGAATGACAGAAGTCACCCAAAGTCAACCCCTGGCCTCTACATAAATACATAGAAAAGTAAATACACACACGCACGCACACACTCACGCAAGCTCACATGTATAAATATATACACACAATGGTCAGGGTGGCAGCACAGTCATTCCAAGCTCCAAGCTTCTTGTATTTAAGATGCAGTGGGTGTTAGGTTTGTTCAGCAAATCATCTTCCTGAGCTTGAGTGTACTCACAGGTGAATAAATGAAGACCTTCCTCTTTCCTGAACCCAAGGCCAGCTTACCCTTACCCCTATGTTCTCAGCCAGGTGCCATTTGAATCCTTCACACTTAAGGTGGATCTGTAAATAGAATTCCAGGGGCTTTTCTTAGCCACCTTTACTCTCAAATTACTGTAGGGTGTTTTAAAGACACTGACACTTAATTTTTATTAACAACCTGAAAGCACTAAGCTGGGCTGTCCCTGAACTATTCTAACCAGATT
The DNA here is from genome assembly GCF_011064425.1 of Rattus rattus. Lineage (NCBI taxonomy): Eukaryota > Metazoa > Chordata > Mammalia > Rodentia > Muridae > Rattus > Rattus rattus. The sequence goes on from NC_046158.1 coordinate 10,126,407, forward strand.
AGGCTGCTCATGTACAGCCAAATGCTCCACTACTTGTTACTTGCCATCTCTTGTTGCACCAGATCTGCTACATGTGTGTCCTCATGTCTTCTCTCATCAAAATCTCATGGTGAACCCTCTTGATCGAGTCACATGGTCTCTGCACCTTCTTGTCTGTTCATCTCTCTTCTTCTTAAGACCCCAGGCAGCAATTGGAGGTCCTTTCCCGTTCTATTCTCCTGCCCAGCGATTGTCTGATCAGCTCATTCTTTAACCAATCACGTGATTGAAAACTATTTTTACATACCATTGAAACTATAGATGGTTGACCGAGCCATAGTCTGGATTGCAACCAGATGACTGGAAAGAGAAATCAGCCTCTGAATACACAGTCCAGCCTCCCCCCCCCTTCCCCAACATGTATCCTCATCTCCAAGGTTGGCAGGGAGGAACAAGTTGCAAGCAGATCTGTGGTCACTGGTGTCTTCAGATGCAGGACACATGGATAGGAAGGGTTGGTACTGTGACACCCTTAGATTTTGGGTCAGGCTGACTTTAGAGCACAGGCAAGAAACATGCCCTATTGGAAGATATCAAAAGCAGGATGGTGATTTTACTGTGTGGAAGGCTGTGGGGATTAAGAGAAGCCATTTGTGCTGCTTGTATATGAGAAGGGCTTTGTGCTTCCCTGCAGTGCTGGGTGAGGTCTGTGATGAATAACTCTGAGGCTTTTGTATCAGTCAGACTTAAGAGAGGTTAGGGACTTACCTGGAGAAATATTAGGTAACCTGTGGCTCCTAGCAAGAGAGTCCTTCATAGTAAGAAGACATAAACAACTTTTTCTGGGTGCTGCTGGGTAAATGAGCAAGAGACCTGACAGGTGTAGGTAGGAGCCTTGTCTATAAGAAGAAAGCCTCTGAGGGGAGCCCCATGGTGGCCTTTGCCCAGGGATAACTGCCACTTGCCTACTTCTGCCACTGAAGTGGGTAGGGCTTTGTACATTTTCCAGGTGATGTGGAGCCCTGTTTCCATGGTGGAGACATGGGGCACTGGACATGATCAAGGGAGAGGCAGTCATCTGAAGGAGGTGAAAACTTCTTGGGTTTGGAGATGACTTAGAACCTGGGTTCTAAGCCTTTTGTACTTGGACCTGAGGGTTTGGTTTAAGCTTGCCTTTCTTTCTAGGGTACCTGACTTTCCTGCCTTCTCTACTCTGTGAGACTGATTCATGCTTTGGTGGGGTTCATGTGGAATGATTCTTAGGGATATAAGTGAGTTATTGAATGCCTTGTCTCCAGGAACCTTCAATTCTCTGATTAGGAAGTCTGGGATATAGAGACCTTTTGCTTTACTGAGCTAGGGTGCTGTAGAGTAAACAAAAGAGGGGTGCAGGTGCCAGACCCATAAAAATCCATCCAATTTCTACAAGGGTTTAAAAGTGGAACTGTATGAGTATAGGCTCTGCTCATGTTAAGGCAAAAGTGTAAGGTGTGAAATGTCATAGGATGGGGATGTAATTATTGGGCTAGGGTGACAGATTCATGGAGAGATGGTCTGCTGAGGAGTTGCCAAGACAAGAGATACCTGTAGGGAATCTGCCTGGGCTGGAGTTAGCCCTGCTGCCTGGCTGAAAGCTCCCAGGCCTCTCTATCAGCTTTCCATGATAAGATGGGTTGCTGATGTTGCACCCTTCTGCAGAAAAGCAGGGTGAGGCTAGGTACAGCCTGAAGACTGATCAGGATAGCTATAAAGTGGAAGGATCAAAGGATAGCCATGGTTTCCAGAGCCTGTCCCTATGTACCATTAACTTTTGTTTTAGCTGTGTTAAATCTCTCCATACACCCCTGTCCTCCCTCACAGGTATGTGGTGTTCCTGAAACTCTTCCTGGAGACGGCAGAGCAGCACTTCATGGTGGGACACAAGGTCATCTACTATGTGTTCACTGACCGGCCAGCTGATGTCCCACAGGTGCTCCTGGGCGCAGGACGGCGGCTGGTGGTGCTAACTGTGCGCAACTACACCCGCTGGCAGGATGTGTCCATGCACAGGATGGAGATGATCAGCCACTTCTCAGAGCAGCGCTTTCAGCATGAGGTGGATTACCTCGTGTGTGGAGATGTGGACATGAAGTTCAGGGACCACGTGGGTGTGGAGATCCTCTCAGCGCTCTTTGGCACCCTGCATCCTGGCTTCTACCGTAGCCGACGAGAGTCCTTTACCTATGAGCGCCGGCCAAAGTCCCAGGCCTACATCCCCAGGGATGAGGGTGACTTTTACTATGCAGGGGGTTTCTTTGGGGGGTCAGTGGTGGAGGTGCACCATCTCACCAAGGCCTGCCACCAGGCTATGGTGGAGGACCAGGCCAATGGTATTGAGGCCGTGTGGCATGACGAGAGCCATTTGAACAAGTACCTGCTATACCATAAGCCTACAAAGGTGCTGTCCCCAGAGTATGTGTGGGACCAGAAGCTGCTGGGCTGGCCCTCCATCATGAAGAAGCTGAGATATGTGGCTGTGCCCAAGAACCATCAGGCGATCAGGAACTGATAGCTGAATCCCTGTTGGAGAGGCCATACCTGTAGCCAATCTGTGGAAGGATTTGAGAGACATTGCTTACTGTCACTTTCTATTTCACCTCAGAGTCCAGCAGAGCCCAGAACCACTTGGCTTACCACATATTGAGTCCCTGGTGTGTCAACCACCTTCATCTCCCATGTATCTCCTTGTATTTAATGAGCTGGTAGAGCCTTCAAAACATGGGAGAAACTGTCATGCAGTTACCTGGTGGCCCTTGCATCCTCAGTTTGGGTTGTTCCTTCCTCTTCTGTGAGGATTGACAGAGGGCTAGTGCCCATAGGAATAGACAGGAAGGCAAAGAGAGTCATCCTAAAGGCACCAGATGTTCTTATCTTATGTTCAGCTCTGATGGGGCCAAGCAGCACCTTGTGCCCAGTGCCTCTCCTCATGTTAGGCTTATCTGTTAATGGCTAGTTATTCTTTCCTTGGAATAAATGTATCTCTACATGATTAGGGTTATTTTAAATTTTCTTTCCTTTTTCTTGTTTTAACAAATTTGGGATTGAGCCCATGGCGTCATGGATACTAGTTTGGCATGCTGCCTCTGAGGTGCATTCCCTGTCTTGACTCTATCTTAGAGACATTTACTGACTGAATTTTCTGAGAGTTAGGTCCACCACACTCCTTTTGCACTCTAGTTTTCATTTAAAATTTCCAATATAAGGGATCATTACTTTTTTCCTTTTGCAGTGTCAGAAATTAACTCAGTTCTCAGCCTCAAATTTTACATTTTTGGTGGAGTAGCATTGGGGTATTGTTTGCTTTTTATTGACAGAAAGCCTCTAATAGTTCCCAGTTTCAGCCTTACTATGTGGCCAAGGATGGCCCTGAATTCCTCATACTCCTGCCTCTAACTCCAGAATCCTGAGGTTACACGCATGCCACTACACCTAGCTCTGGTGTTCTTCAATTTTTTTATTTTTCTTTTTTCATTAATTTATTCATTCACTATATATCCCAATTGTACATCTCTAGGTCTAGGTGCATCCTTTCCAAGGTGAGGCACTAGAAGGCAGCCCAGTTAGGGAATCAGGATCCAAAGACAGTCAACAATTTCTTAAATCCTAATTTATCTTGTTCCCAAATGGTTTCTGGGCCCTAAAGTCTCTTGTGTCTTTGGCTGGTTTTCCACTTTTACATTTGAGATTGTTTTTTGTGTGACAGTATCCCTTTGTATCTCTGGAAGGTCTGAAATTTGCCACCAGGCCAGGACAGTCTGGACCTCAAAGAGATTCATCTCTCTCTGCCTCTCACCATGCATAGCTATGATATTTTTCTCTATCACACGCAGGTGAACATTGGGTTATTTGGGCTTATATTCCAGCATTTATTTAATCTTCTGAATCTTGACACCCTATGTAGGTGCTCTTTGCCTAGTTCTGGACACTCCAGGGACTTGACTTCTTATCACACCCTTTATTTCTCAGCAATTAGGAGCCACTGTGTGGTTGCTGGCAATTAAACTCAGGAGCTCTGGAAGAGCAGATAGTGCTCTTTTGAGCCACCTCTCCAGCAGCAATTATGAATTAGCCAACCACATCAGTTCTGAGGTTCAGGTTCTTCCAAAGGCATAAGGCACAGTCATGACCTGTTTTGTTTGTTAGGTTTTACTGCTCTGAACAGACACCATGACCAAGGCATGTCTTATAAAGGACAACATTTAATTGGGATGGCTTACAGGGTTAGAGGTTCAGTCTATTATCATCATGGCAGGAAGGATGGCAGCATATAGGCAGGCATGGCACTGGAATTGCTGAGCATCATCTGAAGGCTGCTAGCAGATTTCTGACTCCCAGGTAGCTAGGACAAGGGTATTAAACCCAAACATACAAGACCACACCTACTCCAACAAGGGCACACCTCCCAACAGTGCCACTCCCTTGGGCAAGCATATACAAACCATCACATTCCACTCCCTGGCCTCCTAGGCTTGTTCAAACATGAGTCTATTGGGACCATACCTAAGCATAGAATAATGCAAAATACACTTAGTCCAACTTCCAAAGCCCCATGAGTCTTTAGCAGTCTCAACAATGTTAAAAGTCTGAAATTCAAAGGTCTCTTCTGAGATTCATCTAAATCACTTAACTGTAATCACAAAGCAAGACAGAAAACCAGCTGGGCAAACTCCAAAGTCTGGATATCCATGTCTGATATCAAACTGGTCTTCAGATCTCCAACTTCTTTTTTATTTTTGTTGACTGCAATAAACTTCTCTCTCTCCTGGGCTGGTTCTACTTCCTGTTAGCAGCTTTCCTCAGCAGATAGCACAGGGCTCTGGAATCTCAAACATCTTGGGGTCTCAAAGGCAACTTCAGTGTTACAGCTTCATTTTCAATGTATAGGACCCACATATTATCTTTTGGGCTCCCAAAAGGGCTAATATCACTTCTCCAGCTCTGTCCTCTGTAGCACTCTAAGCTTAGGTTGATCCACTGCACTGCTGCTGCTGTTCTTGGTGATCATCCTATGGTATTGGTATCTCCAATACACTGAGGTCTTCAACTGCAACTATGCTTCAGCAATAGCCTCTTGTAGGCTATCTTCATGGTGCTAAGCCTCAACTCTTTTGCATGACCCTTTTAGTCCTAGGTTGTCAACTGCAACTGTGGCTGCACTTTCACCGATGGCCTTTCATCACCTCTCATAGTGCCAAGCCTCAGCTCTTTTTCATGACTCCCTCATGCCTTCAAAACCAATACCACCTGGGTGACTCTTATACATTATCAAGTATGGTTACTGCAGTAGGTACTACCTTGGTTACCTCTGGAACACAGCTTCTTTGGGCTCTCACAAAATACTTCCCAGAAGATTTCACCTCAGTGATCACCCCTAATTTTTTAGCTCTAGCTAAACAACATCAATTGTCCCAGTAGTCCCTTCTATTCTGGACCCTAAAGCCAGGACCACATGTCCAAAACTGCTGAGTTCTGCTGCTTGCTGGGGCCAGAACATTTCCCCCTTGTTCTATTACAGTATAACCAGCTTTCTGCTTTCCAACTCCTTCACTGCCTAAGCTTGTCTATCTTGGAAATTATGGCATAGACTGACTTGGAACTCAAGGGATCTGCATGCCTGTCTCCTAAGCACTGGGATTATAAAGGTGTGGTCCACCAAGCTTAAGTTTTTCTTCACCTAGAACTTGCTCTGTTCTAGTATGGCCTTGAACTCTGATATCTGCTTATCTTTGCTTCCTAGAATTAAAGGCTTATACTACCATGCGTGGATCTAAACTCAGCTGGGTGGGATCTTGCCCCAAGGTCACTAGTCCTTTAATTTAATTTAATATCTTTGAATATAGGATTCAACTCCATTTCACTTCTTGGTGTCCCTTTAACACTCAAACCATATATTTTGTATTTTTTTCCTTTCTCAGTTTGCTATGTTTGTTTAAAATGTTCTTCATCAGACTTAACAAAAGAACAATGTCCCTATTGGGCATTTTTGAGACTTCTTCTGTCAATACCTTAGCCTTAAGCAGTCTCTTCAGACAATGACAAAATGCAGCCACATTGTTCACCAAAACATCACATAAAACAGTCTTTTGGCCTCATATTAAAGTTCTTCTCCACTGAAACCTTTTGGGCCAGCAGGCTTACACAGTTCAATTGACCCTCAACCTCTTCAATACTACTAGGTTGGCCCATTAAGTTCAACTTAAACATTCCATGACTTTCCAAATACAAATTCCCTAAGTCCATATTCTGCCAAACAAAACATGGTTAGGCCTATGACAGCAATACCCCACTTCTGGTACCAACTTCTGTCTTAGGATTTTACTGCTGTAAACTGACACCATGACCAAGGTGAGTCTTGTAAGGGACAACATTTAGTTGGGCTGGTTTACAGGTTCAGAGGTTCAGTCTGTCATTAACATGGAGCATGGCAGCATCCAGGCAGGCATGGCACTGGAGGAGCTGAGAGTTCTACATCTTCATTTGAAGACTGCTTTGGCCCAGAATATATGACATATTTTTCCATGAAACAGGAATCCTGAAGGCTTTGCCAGCCTGTCTTGGCAAAGCCCTGCTCTCAATTCCCTTCATGTCCTGTTTGTTTGTGAAACTGTGAAAGGTGGCCTGGTCCCCAGTTGAATTAAGGTTAGAAGCCATGGAGACCGTGAAGGGAAGGTAGAAGCTTTGCCTGCTCCTGTGCATCAGGCCCCGTCACTAACCACAGGACTCCCATAGATTTGTGGCCATCAGTCATTTAAGGGCAATACCTCAAGCCCGTCCACATCTAGATGAGGAAAAGGATGTGACCAGTGGTCATGTAGGTTCAAAACAGGGATTGCCATTCTAATGAGGTACACAGAGGTCTGGAGGGCTTAACTAACAAGCTTTCCTTCCCAGATATTCCTCCCTGCAAAAGATTTCATTTCAAGACCACCCTGAGAAGTGGGGTATGGTTTTACATGTCCACTTTTGACCATGACAATAAATGCTTTAAAATCATGAGCTGCCTCTTTTCATACAGATCTGTTTTGGGAAGACACAGAAATAGCCTTTGCCTACAGAGCTGTTGTCTAATCTCCTGTAGAAGGCCCCCCTTCACTCCCAGCCACTACCTACCTCAAGACTGCCACGCCAAGGACTCTCCCCATGGGAATAGCCAGAGATGGCCTGTGCCCTCCCTGGGGTGGGGAATAGATCCAACCACATGCCTAGATTACATTTTCAGCTCTTCTTTGACTTTCAGTGGCTCCTGGATGTCCAAGAGCCTGGGAACTCTATGGCCCCAGCCTCTTCACACACTTAGGGACTCCCAAGCAAGCTACAGCTGTTCCACATCTCAGACTATGTTTCCCCACTCCTGGAGTGGTGTCCCGATGCTTTGCTACAGCCCACACCTATTTCACTTGCAGTGTGGGATAAATAAGCACAGCCAAACTTCCTGTGTCCAGCCTCCCTGAGTGCCCCATGGCAGAATGGACATGAGACCCAAACCCCTACATTTGCCCACTGTTTGCACAGCATTTGGTCAGCAGTTGCAGAAATGGCAGTTTTTGCCTGGTGGTTAGATTTCTTCATTTGTAGGAAACTCCATATGGAAGTTCTTTGATGCTCATCATTTTTTTTAAGTAGAAGGAGCTGACATGTCTCACTGTCAAAAAGACCTTTATTAATAAAACACCTTCAAATGCCATGTTATGTAGATCACTGAGGGTTTTGAAGCCATTTACCTAGAGAATATCTCTGTTTAGGGAAATGTTGCTTGTTTCTAGATATCTACTATCTATTTAACTTTGATAAAATCTACAGGAAACTAAAGGATGCTTATTTTAGCGATTAACTAAACTCATATCTAACATGACCATAAGTTTGATAGACTAATAATTTGATTTATTAATTAACCAAAATAGTTTATAATAGCAGGTTCAACAATTAGAATTTCACCTTATATTTTAAAATAAATTGCATAAATACAGTACCTTAAACAATATTTGGAACATAATACAGTGTATTGTAACAAAAATATAATCTTATATTTGTACCTAAAGTTTAAGGTACAATATCTTAAACAATAGCTGAAACACAATACAGTATAACAAAAATATAATCATAAAATTTCTGTTAATATGCAAAAATTCCTACCAATATAAAAGTATTTGGCTTGTTGATGTTCTTTAGTCTCCCAGGAGGCCTGCTCTAACCCCGGGCACACAGCCCCACCTGTCTCCCAGGATTCCTGCTCCAATTGGGAACACCCAGGCCAACTAACACCAGAGACAGCCAGATGGTGAAAGCAAGCACAAGAACATAATCAACATAAGCCAACAAAACATGGTACCATCAGAACCCAGCTCTCCTACTACAGCAAGCCTTGGGTATGAAGATTAAGATTGTGATTTGAAATCCCATCTGATGATAGAGGTCTTTAAAGAAGATATGAATAATTCTCTCAAAGAAATATAGGAATATTGGTATTCTGAAGAGCCCAAGTGAGGATGCCTCAGTCCCACTTGGGAAGGAGAAGAAAGCAATCATGAGGGGGGAGAGGGAAAGAGGGACCTGGGAGGGAAAGGAGACAGGGAAGGGAAGAGGGAAAATGATCAGTTATTGGGTGGGAGGAAAGAATTAAAGCCCTGAGGACCACAGAAAGAATGAAACAGGCAACCTCAGGAGATAGGAGGTTGGAGGGGTACTCTCCAGCATATACCAGAAACCTGAGAGGTGAGAGACTCTCAGAACTCAAAGGGAGGGACCTTATATGAAATGCCCTACAGTGGGGAGAGGAAACTTGCAGAATCCACCTCCAGTGTAAAGATAGGGCATCACGTGAGGGATGGGATTTATATCCCACAATCAGAACTCTGACCCATAATTGTTTCTGTCTGAAAGAACTTCAGGGATGGAAATGGAGAGGAGTCTGAGAAAAAGAAGGTCTAGCAACAGGCCCAAAGTGGGATCTAGCTCAAGGGGAGGCCCCAAGGTCTGACACTATTACTGAGGCTATGGAGGAATCACTGTAAAGGACCTATCATGACTGCCCTCCAAAAGACCCAACAAGCAGCTGAAAGAGTCAGATAGAGATATTTGCATTCACATAACAGACAGAAGCTTCTGATCCCTGTGGGAAAAGCTGTAAGAAGTTGAGGAGGAGGGTGGCCATGTAGGAGGAGCAGCAGTCTCAACTAACCTGTACCCCTGAGATCTCTCAGACACTGGACAACCAACCAGGCAGCATACACCAGCTGATATGAGGATCCAACACATACAGTAGAGGATTGCTGGGTCTGGGTTAGTCAGAGAAGATGCATCTAACCCTCAACAGACTGGAGGCCCCAGGGAGTTTAGAGGTCTGGTGGGGTGGGGGTTTGAGGGAATGGGGACATCCTTGTGGAGACAGGGGGATGGAGAGGAGGTATGGGATGTAGAACAGTTGGAGGGTGGACCAGGAGGGGAATAAATTCTGGAGTGTAAAAACATTAAATAAAAATTTAAACAATGAAAAAATATAGAAAAACAGTCAAACAGGTAAACGCCCCTAAGAAACAAATAAATCCCTTATAGAAATATAGGAAAATACAACCAAAAAAAGGTGAAGGAAATGCATAAAACAGTTCAAGACCTAAAAATGGAAACAGAAACAGTAAGAAATCACAAAGGAAGGTAACCCTGGAGATGGAAAAATCTATAAAGAGTTTGGTGTTACAGATGCAACAGAATATAAGACATGGAAGAGAAAATCTCAGGCATAGAAGATACCATAGAAGATAACAACACATTGGCGAAAGAAAAATCAAATGAATCTTTCTCTGGCTTTGTAAAACACTAACTACAACTCTAAATAAAGCAATATCAGATCCAAATGCTAGAAAAATTTTAATTAAATCTTTAGTTTTTTGAAGTTGCTAATGCTGAATGTAAAAAGGAAATTTGCCATTAAAGAGTCAGATCTGCACCTTTTTATGAATGTATTAAAACTATTGTGGATTTAGAATCTAATGTTCACATTTCAGTTATGGCTATACAAACAATTACAGGAGATATAAAAATACAAAGTTCCCATTGTGGTGGCTGTGAAAGATTAGGTTATTTTCTAAAGGACTGTTGACCAACAGTTCCTTAGGATTCAGGGATAGAGGTTTCTCTGAAATGTTTAATACGTAGGGCTTATGAATAGAGGTCATTCAAAGATTATTAGAGTCAATTCCTAGTGTCAGAAAACTGACTAACAACACAAGCCATTTATTTCCTGTCTACTAAGGAAAGACTGTTCTGGAAAACAACTAAAAACAGCAATGTCTTTTTTTAATGCTGAAAATGTGTCATTGTGGGCACAAAAAGAACACTGGCCGAGAGCTTGCAGTAATTTTTAAGGGGGAAAGTTACAATAAATATCCCCAATTTATAAAATATGCGATTTATAAATAGGATTAGATTCTTTCTAAATAGTAAATGAATCATGAATTTTTGGAAGAGTGCCATTATAAACCAATGCAAATAAACCAGGAAAGCCAGATTGTAAGTCATAGAAAATAAAATGGCTCCCATCCCATATGATTTCGGTTAAAAATCAGAGGTATAAGCCCACTCTTTTTTTTTTCAGGATGCATCTGTGAGACTTATTTATTTATTTATTTATTTATTTATTTATTTACTGATTTTCTTTTCAAAGGCTTTATTTTTTTTACATCTTTATTGGATATATTTTAATTAATTTCAAATGTTATCCCCTTTCCTCCACCCAATCACACATCCCTTTCTGCCTCTCCCCTGACATTCCCCTACATAAGGGTTGGGGGTGGGGGAGGCAGTCTTGGCAGGACCAAGGGCTTCTCCTGCCTTTGGTACCCAGCAAGGCCATCCTCTGCTACATGTGCGGCTGGAGCCATGGGTCTGTCCATGTGTACTCTTTGGATGGTGGTTTAGACACTGGGAGCTCTGCTTGATTGGTATTGTTGTTCTTATGAGGTGGCAAACCTCTTTACCTACTTGAATACTTTCTTTAACTCCTCCAGTAGGGACCCTGTTCTCAGTTCAGTGGTTTGCTGCAAGAGTCTGCCTTTGTATTTGTCATGCCTGGCAAATCCTTTTTAGGAGACAGCTATATCAGGCTCCCATCAGAATAAACATCTTGGCATCAGCAATACATTGTCTGGGTTTGGTGGTTGTATGTATATGGGCTGCATCTCCATCTAGGGTAGGCTCTGAATGGCCATTCCTTCAGTCTCTGCTCCAAACTTTGTCTTCATACCTCCTCCTATAAATAATTTTGTTTCCCCTTCTAAGGACTGAAGCATTTGTACTTTGGTCGTCCTTCTTCTTGAGCTTTATGTGGTCTGTGGATTGTATCTTGGATAATCCTAGCTTTTGGGCTAATATCCACTTATCAGTGAGTGTATACCATGTTTTTTTTTTTTTTTGTGTGTGTTTGGGTTACCTCACTTGGGATGATATTTTCTAGTTCTATCCACTTGCTTATGAATTTCATGAAGTCATTGTTTTTAATAGCTCAGTAGTACTCTACTGTGTGGATATACCACATTTTCTGTATCAATTTCTCTGTTGAAGGACATCTGGGTTCTTTCCAGCTTCTGGCTATTATAAATAAGGCTGCTATGAACATAGTGGAGCACATGTCCTTGTCATATGTTAGAGCATCTGTTGTCACCTGAGTTTTTGATTGTAGCCATTTTGACTGGTGTGAGGTGGAATCTCAGGGTTGTTTTGATTTGCATTTCCCTAATGACTAAGGATGTTGAACATTTCTTTAGGCACTTCTCAGCCATTCCATATTCCTCAGCTGAGAATTCTTTGTTTAACTCTATACCCCATTTTTAATAGGGTTATTTGATTCTCTGAAGTCTAACTTCTTGTGTTTTTTGTATATATTGGATATTAGCCCTCTATTGGATGTAGGGTAGGTAAAGATCTGTGGCCAATATGTTGGTTGCCCTTTTGTCCTAATGACAGTGTCCTCTGCCTTATAGAAATTTTCTATTTTATGAGGTCCCATTGGTTGAGTATTGATCTTATAGCATAAGCCATTGGTGTTCTGTTCAGGAAAATTTCCCCAGTGCCCATGTGTTCTAGGCTCTTCTTCACTTTTTCTTCTATTAGTTTGAGTGTGTCTGGTTTTATGAAGAGGTCTACTTGGACTTAAGCTTTGTACAGAGCAATAAGAATGGATTGACTTGCACTCTTCTAAATGCTGACCTCCATTTGGACAAGCACCATTTGTTGAAAATGCTGTCTTTTCTTCACTGGATGATTTTAGCTCCTTTGTCAAAGATCAAGTGTGTGTCAAAGATCAAAGATAGGTGTGTGGGTTTACTTCTGGGTCTTCAATTCTATTCTATTGATCTACTTGCCTGTCTCTATACCAATACCATAAAGTTTTTTTGTTATCACTATTGCTGTGTAATACAGCTTGAGGCTAGAGATGGTGATTCCCTCAGAATTTCTTTTATTTTTTTAGGATAATTTTCAGTATCCTGGGTTTTTTGTTATTCCAAATGAATTTGCAAATTGCTTTTCCTAATTCTATGAAGAATTGAATTAGAGTTTTGATGGGGATTGCATTGGATTTGTAGATTGCTTTGGGCAAGGTGGCCATGTTTACTGTATTAATCCTGCCAATCCATAAGCATGGGAGATCTTTCCATCTTTTGAGATCTTCAATTTCTTTCTTCAGAGACTTGAAGTTCTTGTCATATAGATCTTTCACTTGCTTGGTTAGAGTCACACTAAGGTATTTTATGTTATTTGTGACTATTGTGAAGGGTGTCCTTTCCTTATTTTCTTTCTCAGCCTGTTTATCCTTTGAGTAGAGGAAGACTACTGATTTGTTTGAGTTAATTTTATATCCAGCCACTTTGCTGAAGTTGTTTATCAGGCTTAGTAATTCTCTGGTGGAACTTTTGAGTTCACTTAAGTATACTAACATATCATCTGCAAATAGTGATATTATGATTTCTTCCTTTCTAATTTGTATCCCTTTGAACTCCTTTTGTTGTCTGATTGCTCTGGCTAGAGCTTCAAATACTATATTGAATAAGTAGGGAGAGAGTACAGAGCCTTGTTTAGTCCTTGATTTTAGTGGGTTTGCTTCAAGTTTCTCTTCATTTAGTTTGATGCTGTATATTGCTTGTACCATGTTTAAGTATGGGCCTTGAATTCCTGATCTTTCCAAGACTTTTAAAATGAAGGGTATTGAATTCTGTCACATGTTTTTCTCAGCATCTAAGGAAATGATCATGTATTTTTTATATTTGAATTTGTTTATATAGTGGATTATGTTGATGGGTTTCTGTAGTTTGAACCATACCTGCATCCCTGGATGAAGCCTACTTGATCAAGATGGATGATCATTTTGATGTGTTCTTGGATTTGATTTGCAAGAATTTTATTGAGAATTTTTGTGTTAATATTAGTAAGGTCAATCAGTCCAAAGTTCTCTTTCTTTGTTGGGTCTTTGTGTATTTTAGGTATAATCATATTTGTGGCTTCATAGAAGGGATTGGGTAGTGCTCCATTTGTTTCTATTTTGTGGAATAGTTTGGACAGTATTGGTATGAGGTCTTCTATAAAGGTGTGATAGAATTTTGTTCTAAACCCATCTGGTCTTGGGCTCTTTTTGGATGGGAGACTTTTTAAAACTGCTTCTGTTTCTTTCCAAGTTATGGGATTGTTTATCTGATCCTGATTTAACTTTGATATCTGTTATTGTCTAGAAAATTTTCCATTTCCTCCAGATTTTCCAGTTGCGTTAAATAGAGACTTTTGTAGTAGGATCTGATGAATTTGAGGGATATCCTCAGTTTCTGTTGTTATGTCTCCCTTTTCATTTCTTATTTGTTAATTTGGATGTACTCTCTGTGCCCTGTGGTTAGTCTGGCTAAGGATTTATCTATTTTGTTGATTTTCTCAAAGAACCAGCTCACCGTTTAGTTTTTTCTTTGTATACTTCTTTTTTTTTCCTACTTGGTTGATCTCAGCCCTGAGTTTGATTATTTACTGCCTTCTCCTCCTCTTAGGTGTATTTGCTTCTTTTTATTCTAGAGCATTTAGGTGTGCTGTGAACCTGCCAATGTATGCTCTCTCCAGTTTCTTTTTGGAGGCACTCAGACCGATGGCTTTCCTCTTAGCACTGTTTTCATTGTTTCCCATAAGTATGGGTATGTTGTGCCTTCATTTTTATTAAATTCTAAAAAGTCTTTAATTTCTTTATTTCTTCCTTGACCAAGTTATCATTTAGTAGAGTGCTGTTCAACTTCTGTGTATATGTGTGCTTTCTGTTTTTTTCATAGTTATTGAAGACCAGCCTTAGTTCAAAATGATCTGATATGATGCATGGGATTATTTCAATCTTCTTGTATCTATTGAGGCCTGTTTTGTCACCAATTATGTGGTCGACTTTGGAGAAGGTACCGTGAGATGGTTATAAGAAATTACATTCTTTTGTATTAGGATGAAATATTCTGTAGATATCTGTTAAATCCATTTGGCTCATAACTTCTGTAAGTTTCTCTGTGTCTTTGTTTAGTATTTGTTTCCATGATCTGTCCATTGGTGAGAGTAGGGTGTTGAAGTTTCTTCGTATTATTGTATGAGGTGCAATGTATGCTTTGAACTTTAGTAAGTTTTCTTCTGTCAATGTAGATGCCCTTGCATTTGGAGCATATATATTCAGAATTGAGAGTTCATCATAGTAGATTTTTCATTTGATGAGTAAAAAGTGTTCTTCCTTGTCTTTTTTGATAACTTTTGGTTGAAAGTCGATTTTATTGGATAATAGAATGGCTACTCCAACTTGTTTCTTAAGACCATTTACTTGGAAAATTGTTTTCTAGCCTTTGGCTCTGAGGTAGTGTCTGTCTTTGTTACTGCAGTATGTTTCCTGTATGCAGCAAAATACTAGGTCCTTTTTACATATTCAGTCTGTCAGTCTATGTCTATTTATTGGTGAATTGTGTCCATTGATTTTAAGAGATATTAAGGAATATTGATTGTTGTTATTTTTGTTGTTAGAGGTGGAATTATGTTTGTGTGACTCTGTTTTTTCTTGCTTTTTCTATGGTGTAGATTTCCTCCTTGTGTTGGGGTTTCCATCTATTATCCTTTCTAGGGCTGAATTTGTGGAAAGATATTGTATAAATTTTGTTTTGTCATGGAGTATCTTGGTTTCTCCTTCTATGCTGTTTGAGAGTTTTTCTGGATATAGTAGCCTGGGCTGACATTTGTGTTCTCTTAGGGTCTATATGACATCTGCCCAGGATCTTCTGGCTTTCATAGTCTCTGGTGAGAATTCTGGTGTAATTCTGATAGGTCTGCTTTTATATGTTACTTGACCTTTTCCCCTTACAGCTTTTGATAGTCTTTCTTTGTTATGTGCATTTGGTGCTTTGATTATTATGTGATGAGAGGAATTTCTTTTCTGGTCCAATCTATTTGGAATTCTGTAGACTTCTTGTATGTTTATGGGCATCTCTTTCTTTAGGTTAGGCAAGGTTTTTTTTGTATAATTTTGTTGAAGATATTTACTGGCCCTTTAATTTGGGAGTCTTCACTCTCTTCTATACCTATTATCCTTAGGTTTGATTTTCTCATTGTGTCCTGGATTTTCTGGATGTTTTGTGTTAGACCCTTTTTTCATCTTACATTTTCTTTCATAGTTGTGTCAATCTTTTCTGCTCCTGAGATTCTCTCTTCTATCTCTTGTATTCTGTTCATGTTACTCGTGTCTATGACTCCTTATCTCCTTATCTTTCCTAGGTTTTCTATCTTCAGGGTTGTCTCCATTTTTTATTTCTTTATTGTTTCTATTTCAATTTTTAGATCTTGGATGCTTTTGTTCAATTCCTTCACCTGTTTTGTTGTGTTTTCCTGCAATTTTTAAGGGATTTTTGTGTTTCCTCTTTAAGGGCTTCTATTTGTTTACTTGTGTTGTCCTGTATTTCTTTAAGGGAGTCATTTTTGTTTTTCTTAAAGCCCTCTATCATCGTTATGAGTTGTGATTTTTAAATCCAAATCTTGCTTTTCTGGTGTGTTGGGATATCCAGTATTTGCGTTGGTGGGAGAACTGGGCTCTGATGATGCCAAGTAGTCTTAGTTTCTGTTGCTTAGCATCCTGCACTTGAGTCTTGCCATCAGGTTGTCTCTGGTGTTAGCTGATCTTGTTGTCTCTGACAGTGGCTTGACCCTCCTGAAAACCTGTGTGTCAGCACTCCTGGAGACGGGCTTTCTCCCAGCGGGATCTGGGTACAGAGAGCTGTGGGACCTGGTCAGCCCCAGAAGGGTCTTTTCTCAGACTGCTCATGTTTTATTGTGTCCTGAGGACTCCAGGCACATCAGTTGGGTCAGAAGTGGTGGTCTTTCTCACCTCTGCACTTAGGTGTGTCAGATGTCCTGGAGACTTGCTTTCAACTTTGGGTGCAGACAGAGACGGGAAGGATCCTGCCTCTGACTCCTCCCAGGTTCATTTTTATTTTATTTTTTCCTGAGTTTTTATATTTATTTATTTATTTACATACCAATTGCTGTCTTCTCCCAGTTCCCTCTCAGAGTTCTTCCACTGACCCTGCATCAGTTTCTCCTTTCTACTCTGAGATGATTAGCCCCATTCTGGATAACCCATTTTTCCCTGCAGGTTTCACCATATGCTCTCACACAGAGGGCAGAGATGGCACCCCTGTTCTGGAATGAATATCACAATCAGGCCACAGCTGTAGTGGACAGTTTTAACTCAAGTTGTTAGGGAACCCACAGGGAATCTAAGCTGTACACCAGCTGTGTGTTCCAGGGCCTTAGTGCAGCCTGGGAATGCTCTTTGTTTGGTGACTCAGTCTCTGAGGGCTGTAAGTAGTCTAGATTAGTTGAATTTATTGGTCTCCCTATAAGGTTCCCATCTCCTTCAGAGCCTTCAATCTGTCCCCCACCTCTTCTATAAGTGTCTACAACCTTCGTCAGATGTTTGACTGGGGCTATCTGCATCTGTTTCAGCTGCTAGATACAGCCTCTCAGAGAAGAGTTATGTTAGGTTCCTGTTTGCAAGCATAACAGAGTATCATTAATAATGTCCAAGATTGGTGCTTGTTC
The DNA here is from genome assembly GCF_011064425.1 of Rattus rattus. Taxonomy (NCBI): domain Eukaryota; kingdom Metazoa; phylum Chordata; class Mammalia; order Rodentia; family Muridae; genus Rattus; species Rattus rattus. Next base: position 10,143,507 of record NC_046158.1, read on the forward strand.
ATGGGATGGGTCTCAAATTAGAATAGTTATTATATGGTCATTCTTTCAGTCTCTGCTTCATCTTTCTTCTTGCATTTCTTTTAGACAGGACAAATTTGGGGTCAAAAGTTTTATGGGTGGGTTGGTTTCTTTATCATACCACTTGGGGTCCTGTCTAGCTATAGGAGGTGGCCTCATCAGGTTTCATGTACCCACTTTTAGGCATATAAGCTAAAGTCACCCTCATTAACTCCTGGAAAACTCCCCTATCCTAGGTATTAGGGACATCCTAGACATTCTTTGCACATCCTATATACCACATCATAGCAGCTCCAGATTTCTAGTCATTCTCTTGGCCCTCTGGCCCTCTCTCCTGTCTCTTTACACACCTGAACCAGACCCACCATTCACCTTCCCCTTCCCCTTTCCCTACCTCTCTCTATATAGTTCCCTACCATCCTCTACTCCTATGACTACTTTATTCAGTCTGAAAGTGAGGGAAGTATCATTGCTTGGACCTTCCTTATTATTTAAATTCTTTGGATCTGTGGTACGTGTCATGGTTTCCTGTATATTATGGCTAACATGCACTCCTCGGTGAGTGCATACCATGCATGTCCTTTTGACTGGGTACCTCACTCAGAAATATATTTTCTAGTTAGATCTATTTACCTACAAAATTCATGATGCATTTATTTATAATGACTGAATAGTATTCCATTGTGTAAATGAGTCATTTTCTGTATCTGTTCTTCAGTTTAGAGACATCTGGGTTGTTTCCAGTTTCTGGCTTGTCGTATGATGTGCAATCTGCTAGGCCCATGCCCAGGAGCACAACTGGGTGTTCAGGTAGAACTATCTCCAATTTTTGAGAAAACACCAGATTGATTTTCAGAATGATTATCCAGTTTGCAACTTCACCAGCAATGGAGGAATGCTTCCTTTTGTCCACATTCTCAACAGCATGTGCTATCATGTGAGATTTTGATCTTAGGCATTCTGATTGGTACAAGGAGGAATTCGTTACTTTGATTTGCATTTTTCTGATGACTATATATGTTGAATAATTTTCCTTTTTTATTGGTTTTTTATTTATTTACATTTCAAATGTTATCCCCCTTCTTCATTTCCCTACTGCAAACCTCCCTACACCATCTACCCTCCCACTGCTATGGAACTATGAGGGAGCTCTCCTCAAATACACACCCACCTCACCACTCTAACATTCCCCTACATTGAGGCACCTAGTTTCCACAGAACCAAGGGTCTCCCCTCCCACCGTTGCTAGATAAGGCAATCCTCTGCTACATAAACAACTGGAGCCATGGGTTCCTCCATGTGTACTGTTTGGTTGGTGGCTTTGTCTCTGGGAGCTTTGGGGATATGTGTGGTTGGTTGATATTGTTGTTCTTTCTATAGGGTTGCAATTCCCTTCAGCTTCTTCAGTCCTTCTTCAAACTCCTACACTGGGGTCCCTGAACTCAGTCTGATGGTTGGCCAGGAGCATACCCATCTGTATTGGTCAAACTCTGGCAGAGCCTCTAAGGGGACAGGCATACCAGGTACCTGCCAGCAAGCACTTCTTGGTATCAGCAATAGTTTTGTTTGGATTTGGTGTCTATATATATTGGATGGATCCTAGGTGGGGCAGTCTCTAGATGGCCTTTCCTTCAGTCTATGCTCCAGTCTTTTATCTGCATTTCCTTTAGGCAGGAACAATTCTGTGTTAATATTTTTGACATGGGTGAGTGGCCCCATCCCTCAACAAGTGTCATTTCTTAACCTCTAGAAATGGTCTCTACAGGATCTTTCTCCCATTTGTTGGGTATTTCAGCTAATGTCATTCCTGTTGGGTCCTGAAAGCCTCTTACTTTCCTTGAATCTGGAACTTTCTTGTGGATATCCCAGTTTTCCATTCCCCACAGCTACATATTTCTTTTCAATTTCCTGACCCCTGTATTTCTCCCCTGTCTCCTCCCATACCTGATCCTGCCCCTTTCCCTTAACCCATAATTTCCAACCCAGGTCTCTCCCTCCCTCTTTCTCCTGTGATTATTTTATTAACCCTTATATGTAGGATTGAAGCATCCACATTTTAATCTTCTTTCTTGAGCTTCATCTAGTCTGTGAGTCATATTGTAGGTGTTCTGAGCTTTTTGTCTAATATCCACTTATCAGTGAGTACATACCATGTGTGTTCTTTTGTGACTGGGCTACCTTATTCAGGATGATATTTTCTAATTTCATTTATTAGTTTGTGAATTTCATGAAGTCATTGTTTTTAATAGCTGATTAGTACTCCTCTGTGTAAATGTGCCACATTTTCTGTATTCATTAGTGTGTTGAAGGACATCTGGGTTTTTCCATCTTTTAGCTATTATAAATAAAGCTGTTATGAACACAGTGGTGCATGTGTCCCTGTTATATGTTGGAGCATCATTTGGGTATATGTCCAGGAGTGGTACAGCTGGGTCTTCAGCTAGTACTATGTCAAATTTTCTGAAGAACTACCAGGCTGATTTCCAAAGTGGTTGAACCAGCTTGCAATCCCACCAGCCATGAAGGAGTATTCTTTCTCTACATCCTCACCAGCATCTGATATCACCTGGGTTTTTGATCTTAGCCATTCTGACTGGTGTGAGGTGGAATCTCACAGGTGTTTTGGTTTGAATTTCTCTGATGACTAAGAATGTTGAACATTTCTTTAGGTGCCTCTCAGCCATTCGAGATTCCTCAGTTGAGAATTTTTGTTTAGCTTTGTACCCCTTTTTAAAATAGTGTTATTTGGTTCTCTGGAGTCTAACTTCTTGAATTCTTTTTATATATTAGATATTAGCTCTCTGTTGGAAGTAGAATTAGTAAATATCTTATCCAAATCTGTAGGTTGCCATTTGTCCTATTGACAGTATCCTTTTCCTTACAAAAGCTTTTCAATTTGATGAGATCCCGTTTGTTAATAGTTGATCTTAGAGCCTGAACCATTGTTTTTCTGTTTAGGAAATTTTGCCCTGTGCTGGTGTGTTCCAGGCTCTTTCCCACTTACTCTTCTAGATTCAGTGTATCTGGTTTTATGTGGAGGTCCTTGATCCACTTGTACTGAGCTTCTTACAAGAAGAAAAGAATGGATCAACTTGCATTCTTTGATGCCACTTGAGCCAGTATCATTTGTTGAATATGCTGTCCCCCACTAGATGATTTTGGATTCTCTGTCAAAGATCAGGTGAGTATAGGTGTGTGGGTTTAATTCTGGGTATTCAATTCTATTCCATCTATCTGTCTGTCTCTGTTCCAATAACATGCTGTTTTTATCACAATTGCACTGTAGTACAGCTTGAAGTGAGGGATGGTGATTCCTCCAGAAGTTTTCTTATTGTTGAGAATATTTTTTGCTATCCTGGGATTTTGTTATTCCAGGTAAATTTGTGAATTGCCTTTTCTACCTCTCTGAAGAGTTGAGTTGTAATTTTGAAGAAGATTGCATTGAATCTGTAGATTGCTTTTGCTAAGATGGCCATTTTTACTATGTTAATCCTGCATATTCCATGAGCATTGGAGATGTTTCCATTTTCTGAGGTCTTCATCAATTTCTTTACTCAAAGACTTGAGGTTCTTGTCATACAGATCTTTCACTTGCTTGGTTGGAGTCAACTCAAGATATTTTATATTGCTCGCAACTACTGTGAAGGGTGTCATTTCCCTAATTTTTTTCTCAGACCATATATCCTTTGAGTAGAGGAAGGCTACTAATTTATTTGTGTTAATTTTATATCGAACCACTTTGCTAAAGTAATTTATCATCTGTAGGAGTTCTCTGGTGGAATTTTGGGTGTCATTTAAGTATACTATCATATCTGAAAATAGTGATATTTTGACTTCTTCCTTTTCAATTTGTATTCCTTTGTATTCTTTTTGTTTTCTAATTGTTCTTACTAAGACTTCAAGCACTATACTGAATAGATGGGGAAAGAGTGGGCAGCCTTGTCTAGTCCCTGATTTTAGTGGGATTGTTTCAAGTTTCTCTCCATTTAGTTTGATGTTAGCTACTGCTTTATTGCTTTTACTATGCTTAGGTATGGGTATTGAATTCTAGAGGCTTCCAAGACTTTTAACATGAAGGGATATTGTTTTTTGTCAAAGCTTTTTCAGCATCTAATGAGATGTCATGTGCTTTTCTTTCATTGATCTTGTTTATATAGTGGATTACATTGATGGATTTCTGTATATTGAACCAACTGTGCATCCCTGGGATGAAACCTACTTGATCATGGTAAATGGTCATTTTGATGTTTTTGGATGTGGTTTGCAAGAATTTTATTGAGTATTTTTCATCAATATTAATAAGGGAAATTGGTATGAACTTCTCTTTCTTTGTTGGTTCTTTATGAGGTTTAGGTATCAGCATAATTGTGGCTTCATAGAATAAAATAGGTAGCATTCTTTCTGTTTCTATTTGTGGAATAGTTTGAAGAGAATTGGTATTAGTTTTTTTTTGAATGTGTGATAGAATTTTGCAATAAACCATCCGGCCCTAGGCTTTTTTTTTTTTTGAGAGACTTTTAATGACTACTGCTATTTCCTTAGGGGTTATGGAACTATTTAGATGGTTTATCTGATCCTGATTTAAATTTGGTAAATGCTCTCTGCCTACAAAATCATCCATTTCATCTACGTTTTCCATTTTTCTTGAGTATAGGCTTTTGTAGTAGGATCTGATGATTTTTTGAATTTATTCAATTTCTATTGTTATATCTCTCATTAAATTTTGATTTTGTTAATTTGGATTATATCTCTGTGTCCTCTGGTTAGACTGGCTAAAAGTTTATCTATCTTGTTGATTTTCTCAAAGAACCAGCCCTGTTTTTGTTTTTGTTTTTTTTTAATTTTTGATTCTTTGTACAGTTCTCTTTAGTTCTACTTGGTTGATTTCAGCCTTGAGCCTGATTATTTCTTGCCATCTACTCCTCTTTGGTGTATTTGCTTCTTTTTGTTCTAGAGCTTTCAGATGTGCTGTTAAGCTACTAGAGTATGCTTTCTCCAGTTTCTTTATAGAGGCACAGTGAGCTATGAACTTTCCTTTTAGCACTGTTTTCATTGTTTCCCATATGTTTGGATATGTTGTGCCTTCTTTTTTATTTAATTCTAAAATGTCTTTAATTTCTTTATTTCTTCTCTGACCAAGTTATCATTGAGTAGAGAGTTGTTAAGTTTCTATGCATATGTGAATTTATGTTGTTTTTGATGTTATTGAAGACTGGTTTTAGTGCATGGTGATCTGATAGCATTAATGGGATTGTTTCAATATTCTTATATAGGTTGAAGCTTGGTTTTTGACTGTTTATATAGTCAATTTTGGAGCAGGTTCCATGAGGTACTGATACGAAGGTATATTCTTTTGTTCTAGGGTAAAATGTTGCATAGATATCTGTTAAATCCACTTGATCCATAACTTCTGTCAGTTTGACTGTGTCTTCATTTAGTATTTGCTTCCATTATCTGTGCATTCTTGAGAGTGAGAAATTGAATTCTCCCACCATGCTTGTGTGAGGGTCAATGTGTGCTTTGAGCTGTAGTAAAATCTTTTAAAAATGTGGGTGCCTTTGAATTTGAGGTTTAGATATTCAGAATTGGAAGTTCATTTTGGTAGGTTTTTCCTTTGATGGGCATGAAGTGTCTTCCTCATACTTTTTGATAAATTTTGGTTGAACTTTGACTTTATTTGGTATTACAATGGCTACTCCAGTTTGATTTTGGAACCATTTGCTTGGGAATTGTTGTCCAACCTTTTACTCAGTGATAGTGTCTGCCTTTTTCACTGAGGTGTGTTTCTTGTGTGCAGCAAAACGTGGGTCCTGTTTATGTATCCAGTCTGTTAGTCTATATCTTTTCATTGGGGAACTGAGTCCATTGATATTCAGAGATATTTAGGACCAGTTAGTGTTTCTTCATTTGTTTTGTTTCATTGTTGTTCATTATTTTTGTTGTTAAAGATGGAATTATGATTGTGTGGTTCTCTGTCTTTGGGTTTATTGTAAGAAGATTAATTACTTGCTTTTTCTTGGGTGTAGTTTCCCTTCATGTGTTGGTGTTTTCCATTTACTATTCTTTGTAAGGCTGGATTTGTAGAAAGATATTGTTTAAATTTGGTTTTTCATGAAATATCTTGGTTTCTCCTACTATAGTTATTGAGAGTTTTGCTGGATATAATAGTTTGGTCTGTCATTTTTATTTTCTTAGGGTCTATATGGCACCTGTCCAGGATCTTCTAGCTTTTAGAGTCTCTATTGAGAAGTCTCCTATAATTCTGATAGGTCCACCTTTATATGTTTCTGGACCTTTTCCCCTTATAGTTTTTAATAACCTTCCTTTGTTTTGTGCATTTGGTGTTTTGATTATTATGTGACAGGAAGAATTTATTTTCTTTTCCAATTTATTTGACATTCTGTAGACTTCTTGTGTTTTTATGAGCATCTCTTTCTTTAGGTTAGGTGAGTTTTCGTCTATAATTTTGTTGAAGATATTTATTGGCCCTTTCAGTTGAGAATCTTCACTCTCTTATATTACTATTATTCTTAAATTTGGTCTTTTCATTGTGCCCTATATCCTGGATATTTTGGCTTAGGAGCTTTTCACATTTTACATTTTCTTTAACTGTTGTGTCAATGTTTTTTTTTTTTTTTTGTCTTCTACACCTGAGATTCTTTCTTCTATCTCTTGTATTCTGTTGGTGATGCTTGCATCTATGACTCCTAATCTTTTTCCTGGGTTTTCTGTTTTAGGAATTTTCTCCCTTTGTAATCTTGTTATTGTTTCTATTTCCAGTTTTAGATCCTGGATTGTTTTGTTCAATTCCTCCACTTGTATTATTGTGTTTTCCTGTATTTATTTAAGGGATATGTGTTTCCTCTTTACAGGCTTCTACTTGTTTACCTGTGTCCTCCTGTATTTCTTTAAGGGAGCTAATTAAGTCCTTTTTAAATTCCTCCATTATCATCATGAGATGTGAGTTTAGATCAGAATATTTCTTTTCAGGCATGTTGGGATATTCAGGGCTGGCTGTCATGAGATAACTGGATTCTGATGATGCCAAGTAACATTGGTTTCTATTGCTTATGTTCTTTGCAATTTTTTTTTCCGGAGCTGGGGACCGAACCCAGGGCCTTGCGCTTCCTAGCCAAGCGTTCTACCACTGAGCTAAATCCCCAACCCCTTATTGCTTATGTTCTTATGCTTGCCTCTCACCATTTGGTTTTCTCTGGTGTTAGCTAGTCTTGCTGCTTCTGACTGGAGCTTGTTTCTCCTTTGAGTCTGTGAGCTTGGGTGTGTCAACACTCCTGGGGGGCATGTTTTCTCTCTGCAGGATTGGGATGCAGCTGGCTGTGGCACAGGGTCAGTGTCCAGGTGCTGATGAAAACTGGAAGAATATTGTCCATGGCTCCACTGTGATTCTTGGGTCTACTCTTGAATATTTTTTAAAGTGTTCCTGAGTCACTCAAGATTTCTCTATTGATAATTCTGTTTAGCTCTTTCCCTATTTTTAATTTGGGATATTTGGTTTGTTGGACTCTTAACTTTTTGTTAAAACATATTTTGGATGTTAGCCCTCAGCCGGATGTAGGGTTAGTGAAGAACTTTTACCAAAGTATAGACTGTCATTTTGTCCTACACACATTGGCCTTTGCTTTACACTATTTTTACAGTTTCATGAGGTCCTATTTATCTACTGTTGATCTTAGAACCTGAGCCAGTAGTTTTCTGTTCAGGACATTCTCTTGTATCAATGTGACAAGGTTCTTTCCCACATTCTCTTCTACTAGATTCAGTATATCTGGTTTTATGTTGATGTCCTTTATCCATTTGTATTTGAGTTTTCTGCAGGGTGATGAATATAGATCTATTTCCATTCTCTCACAGGAAGACACGCCATTAAAACAGCACCATCTGTTGAATATGTTTTCTTTTTCTACTGTGTGACTTTTTGCTTCTTTGTCAATAATCAAGTGCCCATAGTGTGTGGGTATATTTCTGGGACTTTGATTTTATTCCATTGGATAATTGATCTTTGACAAAGAAGCCAAAAATTTGTGATGGAAAAAAGAAAGCATCTTTAATAATGGTGATGGTCTAACTGGCAGTGTGTATATTGAGAAATGAAAACATCCATATTTATCATCTTGCACGAAGCTCAAGTCCAAGTGGAGCAATAATCTCAATATAAAACCAGATATACTGAAACTAATAGAAGATAAATTGAAAAAGTGCTGTGAACCCATTGGCACAGAGAGAAATTTCCTAAACAGTACTTCCAATGGCTCAGACGCTAAGATCAAGAACTGATAAATGGAACCTCATAGAACTGAAAAGCATGGGGTTTCTGCCTATGCCCAGAGCTGACCTGGTCCTACAGCTGACTGTATCCAAATCCCATTGGAGAGATAGCTAGATCTCAGAAGCGAAGACAATCCTGAGAGCTCAGGGGAGACCACTAATTCTGTTCACATTCTTGGCTCAAGAGGAACATGCCTAGAGCCCTCTGGACACAGGGACCAAGGAGCACTCACAAACCTGAGAGCAGAGGTAAGACCAACTCTTATGCTCCAAGCAACCTGCATGGAGTCCTCAGGACACACTAATCTAAGAACAGTCTGGGACAGGACCTTTCCAGTTTCTGCCTGCACCCAAAGCTGGCCTGGTCCCACAGGCCTCTGTACCCATGTACCATGGGAGAGAACTGGACTCTCAGAAGTGCAGACAATCCTGAGAGCTCAGGGGAGACTATCACTTCTCAAATTTCTGGCCCAAGAGGATCCACCTAGTGCCCCTTGAACACAGGAACATAGGAGCAGTCAGTGGCAGTTTCTGCTTTGTCCTTGCACCTGAGGCTGACCTGGTCCAACAGCTCTTTGTACTCAGATCCTGAAGGGAGAAAGACAGTCTCTAGGGGTGTTGACACACATGCTTACAGAAGAGTCAAGCCACTGTAAGAGACAGAAAGACCAGCTAACACCAGAGATAACATTATGGCTTGAGGCAAGCACAGGAACATATGCCACAGAAACCAAGACTACTTGGCATCATCAGAACCCAGTTCTTCCACCAAAGGAAATACTGAACATCCCAACACACCAGAACAGCAAGATTTGTATTTAAAATTACATCTCATGATGATGATGGAGGACAAGAAGAACAAAAATGACTCCCTTAAAGAAATATAGGACAACACAGTAAACAAGTAGAAGCTCTTAAAGAGGAAACACAAAAATCCCTTAAAGAATTATGGGAAAACACAACAAAACAGGTGAAGGAATTGAACAAAACCATCCAGGATTTTGTTCTGGAAATGGAAACAATAAAAAATGGAAATAGAAACAATAAAGAAATCGCAAACAGAAACAACTCTGGAGATAGAAAACCTAGGAAAGAGATCAGGAAACATAGAAGCAAGCATTACCAACAGAATACAAGAGATTGAAGAGAGAATCTCAGGGGCAGTAAATAACATAGAAAACATTGTCACAACTGTCAAAGAAAATGTAAAACGAAAATGTTCCTAACCCAAAACATTCAGGAAATATAGGACACAATGAGAAGATCAAGCCTAAGTATAATAGGTATAGAAGAGAACCAAGACTCCCCACTTAAAGGCCCAGCAAATATCTTCAACAAAATTACAGAAAAAATTTTAACCTAAAGAAAGAAATGGCCAAATTCAAAAAGCCTACAGAACTCCAAATAGATTGGACCAGAAAAGAAATTTGTTCCATTACATAATAGTTATAACAGCAAACAAACAAAACAAAGAAGGAATAGTAAAAGCAGTAAGGAGAAAAGGTCAAGTAACATATAAAGGCAGATATAACAAAATTACACCAGATTCCTCACCAGAGACTATGAAAGCCAGAAGATCCTGGGCAGATGTCATACAGATCCTAAGAGAACACAAATGCCAACCCAGGCTACTATATCCAGAAAAGCTTTCAAACAGCATAGAAGGAGAAACCAAGATACTCCATGACAAAACCAAATTTACACAATATCTTTCTACAAATCCAGCCCAAAGGATAATAGATGGAAAACTTAAGCACAAGGAGGGAAATTATGCTGTATAAAAAGCAAGAATGTCCTGCACCCAAATCCCATGGGGAAGAGACCTGAATATCCAGGAGTGCAGACATCCTGAGACTGCAGGACAGACTGCCACTTCTGCACACCTCTGCCCACATCCTTGGTCCCAGGGGAAACTGCACAGTGCCTCTGGACACAGGAATATAGGAACAGACAGCCACTGGAACCTGTAGTTCTGGTTTGTGCCTAGGACTGAACTGAACTGGCCAAACAGCTTCTTGCACCCAAATCCCATTGGGGAGAGAGCTGGACCCTCAGAAGTGTGGACACCCTTGAGAAGTCAGAGGAGACTATCCTCTGCCCACAGTCCAGACCCAAGAGGGAATTGGCTGGTGCCAACTGTGCCGCCTGGGTGTAAGGACCTAGGAGCAATCAGGGGCTGGACCCTTCGATTCCTGTCAGTGCCTAGAGCTGGAAGATAGTCTCCAGGACGGCTGATACACCTGAAATCAGAGTTCCTGTTCTCAAAAATGACTGAAAGAAAACAGGAAAACAGTTCTATAGGAGTGCTGACACAGAAGCCTACAGCAGGGTCAAGTCACTCTCAGAAAGAGTAAGACAAGCAAACATGAGAAACAACCCAATGGCTAGAGGCAAGTACAGAAACCTAAGCAACAGAAACCAAGACTACTTGGCATCATCAGAGACTAGTTATCCCACCAAAGAAAATACTGGATTTCCAAACACACCAGAAAAACAAGATTTAGATTTAAAATCACATTTTTAAAAATAATGATGGAGGACTTTAAGAAAGACATAAAGAACTCCATTAAAGAAATGCAGGAAAACACAAGTAAACAGGTAGAAACCATTAGAGAGGAAACACAAAAATCCCTGAAAGAATTACAGGAAAACAAAACCAAACAGGTGAAGGAATTGAAAATGGAAATAAAAACAATAAAGAAAGCACAAAGGGAGAAAACCCTGGATACAGAAAACCTAAGGAAGAGACAAGGAGCCATAGTTACCATCGCCAGAATACAAGAGATAGAAGAGAGAATCTCAGGGGCAGAAGATACCATAGAAAACATCAACACAACTGTCAAAGATAATGTAAAAGGCAAAATGCTCCTAGCCCAAAATATACAGGAAATCCAGGACACAATGAGAAGATCAAACGTAAGAATAATAAGTACAGAAGAATGTGAAGACTCCCAACTTAAATGGCCAGTAAATATATTCAACAAAATTATAGAAGAAAACTTCCTAACCTAAAGAAAGAATGCCCATAAACATACAAGAAGCCCACAGAACTCCAAATAGATTGGACTAGAAGAGAAATTCTTCCTGTCACATAATAGTTAAAATGGCAAATGCACAAAACAAAGAAAGAATATTAAAAGCAGTAAGGGAAAATGGTCAAGTGACATATAAAGGCAGACGTATAAGAATTACACCAGACTTCTCACCAGAGACTATGAAAGCCAGAAGATCCTGGGCAGATGTCATACAGACCATAAGAGAACACAAATGCCAGCCCAGGTTACTGTATCCAGGAAACCTCTAAATTAACATAGATGGAGAAGTCAAGATACTCCATTACAAAGCAAAATTTACACAATATCTTTCCACAAATCCAGCCCTATAAAGGATAATAGATGGAAAACTCCAACACTAGGAGAGAAACTACACCATACAGAAAGGAAGAATATAATTTCTTTGCAATGAAACCAAAAGGGAGACAAGCAAACATAATTCCACCTCTAACAACAAAAATAACAGAAAGCAAAAATCACTATTCCTTAATATCTCTCAACATCAATGGACTCAATTCCCCAATAAAAAGACATAGAGTAACAGACTGGATAAGGAAAGAGGACAGAACATTTTGCTGTAGGCAGGAAACACACCTCAGAGACAAAGACAGACACTACTCAGAGTAAATGGCTGGAAAACAAGTTTCCAAGCAAGTGGCCTCAAGAAACATGCTGGCGGTGCCATTTTAATATCAAATAAAATAGACTTTCAATAAAAAGTCATTAAAAACTTAAGGAAGGACACTTCATATTCATCAAAGGAAAAATCCACCAAGGTGAACTCTCAATACTAAACATCTATGCTCCAAATGCAAGGGCACCTACATTCATAAAAGAAACCTTACTAAAGTTCAAAGAATACATTGCACCTCACACGATAATAATAGGAGATTTCAATACCCCACTCTCATTAATGGACAGATCATGGAAACAGAAATTAAACAGAGACATAGAGAAAGTAACAGAAGTTATGAACCAAATGGATTTAACAGATATTTATAGAACATCCATCCTAAATCAAAAGGATATACTTTCTTCTCAGCACCTCACGGTACATTCTCTAAAATTGACCATACAATCTGTCACAAAACAGGCCTCAACAGATACAGGAAGATAGAAATAATGACATGCATCCTATTAGATCAACATGGACTAAGATTTGTCTTCAATAACAACAATAATGTCAGAAAGCCCACATATACATGGAAGTTGAACAATGCTCTACTGAATGACAACTTGATCAAGGAAGAAATAAAGAAAGAAATTAAAGACTTCTTAGAATTTAATGAAAATGAAGATACAACATTCCCAAACCTTATGGAACACAATGAAAGTGGTGCTAAGAGGAAAACTCATAGCTCTGAGTGCCTGCAAAAAGAAACAGGAGAGAGCACATGTTAGCAGCTTGACAGCACACTTTAAAGCTCTAGAAGCTTTAAAGCTTCTACTCCTGAGAAGAGTAGGAGGCAGGAAACTAAATGGAGAGAAACGTGAAGCAATCCCACTAAAATCAGGGACTAGACAAGGCTGCCCACTCTCTCCCTACCTATTCAATATAGTTCTTGAACTCTTAGCCAGAGCAATCAGACAACAAAAGGAGATCAAAGGGATACAGATTGGAAAGGAAGAAGTCAAAATATCACTATTTGCAGATGATATGATTGTACACCTAAGTGATCTCAAAAGTTCCACCAGAGAACTACTTAACCTGATAAACAGCTTCAGCAAAGTGGCTGGGTATGAAATTAACTCAAATAAATCAGTAGCCTTCCTCTATACAAAAGAGAAACAAGCTGAGAAAGAAATTAGGGAAACAACACCCTACATAATAGTCCTATGTGACTCAGTGTGACTTTAACCAAGCAAGTGAAAGATCTGTACGATAAGAACGTCAAGCTTCTGAAGAAAGAAATTGAAGACAATCTCAGAAGATGGAAAGGTCTCCCATGCTCATGGATTGGCAGGATTAATATAGTAAAAATGCCATAGAATAGAGGCAAAGATTAAAACAGACACAGAAGGAACACCCATTCAGAGCCTGCCCATGTGGCCCATACATATACAGCCATCCAATTACACAAGATGGATGAAGCAAAGAAGTGCAGGCTGACAGGGCAGCGGATGTAGATCTCTCCTGAGAGACACAGCCAGAATACAGCAAATACAGAGGCGAATGCCAACCAGCAAACCACTGAACTAGAAAGGACCCCGTTGAAGGAATCAGAGAAAGAACTGGAAGAGCTTGAAGGGGCTTGAGACCCCATATGTACAACAATGCCAAGCAACCAGAGCTTCCAGGGACTAAGCCACTACCTAAAGACTGACCATGGACTGACCCTGGACTCTGACCTCATAGGTAGCAATGAATATCATAGTAAGAGCACCAGTGGAAGGGAAAGCCCTGGGTCCTGCTAAGACTGAACTCCCAGTGAACTAGATTGTTGTGGGGAGGGCGGTAATGGGGGGAGGATGGAAAGGGGAACACCCATAAAGAAGGGAGGGGGATTGGGGGATGTTTGCAGGAAACAGGAAGGGAATAACACTAGAAATGTATATAAAAATGCTAGATTAATAAAAAAAATTCATATGTAATAGAATTAGATAAAAAATAGAGGTTTACCTCAGTGATGTGATTTTTGGGGGGAGGGCTGTAATGCAGGGAGGATGGGGAGGGGAACACCCATAAAGAAAGGGAAGGGGAAGGGTTAGGGGGATGTTGGCCCAGAAACCGGGAAGGGGAATAACAATCGAAATGTAAATAAGAAATACTCAAGTTAATAAAGATGAAAAAAATGGGGTTCAGAGCTAAATAAAGAATTTACAGCTGAGGAATGCTGAATGGCTGAGAAATTCCTAAAGCAATGTTCAACATCTTTAGTCATAAGGGAAATGCAAGTCAAAACAACCCTGATATTCTACCTCACACCAGTCAGAATGGCTAAGAACAAAAACTCAGGTGACAGCAAATGCAGGCCAGGATGTGGAGAAACAGGAACACTAATCCATTGTTGGTGGGTTTGCAAGCTCGTACAACCATTCTGGAAATAAGTCTGGAGGTTCCTCAGAAAATTGGACAGTCATAAGGGAAATGCAAATTAAAACAACCCTGAGATTTCACCTCACACCAGTGAGAATGGCTAAGATCAAAAACTCAGGTGACAGCAAATGCTGGCAAGGATGTAGAGAAAGAGGAACACACCTCCATTGTTGGTGGGATTGCAGACTAGTACAACCATTCTGGAAATCAGCCTGGAGGTTCCTCAGAAAATTGGACATTGAACTACCTGAGGACCCAGCTATACCCCCTTGGGCATATACCCAAAAGATGCTCCAACATATAACAAAGACACGTGCTCCACTATGTTCACAGCAGCCTTATTTATAATAGCCAGAAGCTGGAAAGAACCCAGATGCCCTTCAACAGAGGAATGGATACAGAAAGTGTGGTACATCTACACAATGGAATACTACTCAGCTATCAAAAACAATGCCTTTATGAACTTCATAGGCAAATGCATGGAACTGGAAAATAACATCCGGAGTGAGATAACCCAATCACAGAAAAACACACATGGTATGCACTCATTGATAAGTGGCTATTAGCCCAAATGCTTGAACTGCCCTAGATGCACAAAGCACATGAAACTCAAGAAGGATGACCAAAATGTGAATGCTTCACTCCTTCTTTAAAAGGGGAAAAAGTATACCCTTGAGAGGGGATAGGGAGGCAAAGTTTAGAACAGAGGCTGACGGAACACCCATTCTGAGCCTGCCCCACATGTGGCCCATACATATACAGCCACCAAACTGGATTAGATGGATGAAGCAAAGAAGTGCAGTCCAACAGGAACCAGATGTAGATCTTTCCTGAGAGACACAGCCAGAATATGGCAAATACATAAGCGAATGCCAGCAGCAAACCACTGAACTGAGAACGGGACCCCCGTTGAAGGAATCAGAGAAGGGACTGAAAGAGCTTGAAGGGGCTCGAGACCCCAAATGAACAACAATGCCAACCAACCAGAGCTTCCAGGGACTAAGCCACTACCCAAAGACTATCCGTGGACTGACCCTGGACTCTGAACTCATAGGTAGCAATGAATAGCCTAGTAAGAGCACCAGAGCAAGGGGAAGCCCTTGGTCCTGCCAAGACTGAACCCCAGTGAAAGTGATTGTTTGGGGGAGGGCAGTAATGGGGGGAGGATGGGGAGGAGAACACCCATATAGAAGGGGAGGGGGAGGGGCTGGGGGATATTGGCCTGGAAACTGGGAAAGGGAATAACAATTGAAATGTAAATAGGAAATATCCATGTTAATAAAGATGGAGGAAAAAAATAGAAAAAAAAAGCCATAAATATACTCAAGAGGAATTAAAGGCAGGAAATAATCAGACTCAGGGCTGCCATCAACCAAGGAGAAACAAAAAGCACTATAGAGAGAATCAACAAAACCAGGATCTGGTTCTTTGAGAAAATCAACAAGATCGATAAACACATAGACAGATTAACCAGAGGTCACAGAGAGTGTGTCCAAATTAACAAAATCGGAAATGAAAAGAGAGACATAATAACAGAATATGAAGAATTTAAGAAAAATATCAGATACTACTACGAAAGCCTATATTCAACAAAACTGGCAAATCTGTAGTAAATGGACAGTTTTTTAGACAGATACCAGGTACCAAAGTTAAATCAGGAACAAATAAACCATCTAAACAACCCCATAAATCCTAAAGAAAGAGAAGCAGTTATTAAAAGTCTTCCAACCAAGAGATCCCAGGACCAGATTGGTATAGTGCAGAATTCTATCAGTCATTCATAGCAAAACTGTCCAAATAATTCTACATAATCGAAACAGACTAAGCACTCCCAAATTCCTTCTATGAAGCCACAATTACTCTTATACCTAAACCACACACAGATCAAACAAAGAAAGAGAACTTCAGACCAATTTCCCTTATGAATATTGACACAAAAATACTCAATAAAACTCTTGCAAACCGAATCGAAGAACAAATCAAAATGACCATCCATCATGATCCACTAGGCTTCACCCCAGGGATGCAGGGATGGTTTAATAGATGAAAATACACCAATGTAATCCATTATATATACAAACTCAAAAATAAAAAAACACATGATCATTTCATTAGATGCTGAGAAAACATTTGACAAAATTCAACACCCCCTCATGATAAAAGTTCTGAAAAGATAAGGAATTCAAGACTGTTATCTAAACATAGTAAAAGCAATATACATCGAACCGGTAGCTAACATGAAACTAAATGGAAAGGAACTTGAAGCAATGCCACTAAAATCAGGGACTAGGCAATGCTGCCCACTCTCTCCCTACTTATTCAATATAGTACTTGAATTCCTAGCTAGAGCAATCAGACAATGAAAGGAGGTCAAAAGAATACAAATTAGAGGGTAAGAAATCAAAATATCACTATTTGCAGATGGTACAATTGTGTACTTAAGTGATCCCGTTCCACAAGAGAACTACTTCAGCAAAGTGTCAGGGTATAAAATGAACTCAAATAAATCAGTATCCTTCATCTTCTCAAAGGATAAACAGGCTTAGAAAGAAATTAGGGAAATTACATCCTACACAATAGTCCCAAATAATATAAAATATCTTTAACCAAGCAAGTGAAAGATCTGTATGACAAGAACTTCAGGTCTCTGAAGAAAGAAATTGAGATCTCAGAAGATGAAATGATCTTCCATGCTCATGGATTGGCAGGATTAGTATAGTAAAGATGGCCTTTTGCCAAAAGCAATCCACAGATAAATTGCAGTCCCCATCAAAATCCCTACTCAATTCTTTATAGAGAGAAAAAAAGCAATTTGCAAATTCATTTGGAATAACAAAAAACCCAGGACAGCAAAAACTATACACAACAATATAAAAGCTTTTGGAAGAATCACCATCCCTGACTTCTAGCAGTATTGCAGAGCAATAGTCATAAAACTGTATGGTATTGGTACAGAGACAGGCAGAAAGGTCAGTGGAACAGAATTGAAGACCCAGAAATGAAACCACGTAACTATGGTCACTTGATCTTTGACAAAGGAGCTAAAACCATCCAATGGAAGAAAGATAGCATTTTCAACAAATGGTGCTGGTTCAACTGGAGATCAGCATGTAGAAGAATGCAAATCGATCCATTCTTCTTACCATGTACAAAGCTTAAGTCCAAGTGGATTAAGGACCTCTACATCAAACCAGTTACACTCAAAGTAATAGAAGAAAAAGTGGGGAAGAGTCTCAAACACATGGACACTGGGGAAAACTTCCTGAACAAATCACCAATGGCTTATGCTCTAAGATCAAGAATCGACAAATGGGATCTCGTAAAACTGCAAAGCTTCTGTAAGGCAAAAGACACTGTCATTAGGACAAAACAGCAACCAACAGATTGGGAAAAGATATTTATCCAATCCTACATCTGATAGAGGGTTAATATCCAAAATATACAAAGAACTCAAGAAGTTAGACTCCAAAGAGCCAAATAACCCTATTGAAAATGGGATACCGAACTAAACAAAACATTCTCAGCTGAGGATTATCAAATGGTCAAAAAGCACCTAAAGAAATGTTCAACATCCTTAGTCATCAGGGAAATGCAAATCAAAACATCCCTGATATTCTACCTCACACCAGTCAGAATGGCTAAGATAAAAAAACTCAGGTGACAGCCAATGCTGGCCAGGATGTGGAGAAACAGGAACACTCCTGCATTGTTGGTGGGTTTGCAAACTGGTACAACCATTCTGGAAATCAGTCTGGATGTTCCTCAGAAAATTGGACATTCCAATACCTGAGGACCTTGGTATACCTTTCCTGGGCATATACCCAAAAGATGCTCCAACGTCCAACAAAGACACACCCTCTACTATGTTCATAGCAGCCTTATTTATAATAGCCAGAAGTTGGAAAGACCCCAGATGCCCTTCAACAGAGGAATGGATGCAAAGAATGTGGTAGATGTACACAATGGAGTACTACTCAGCTATCAGAAACAATGACTTCATGAAATTCATAGGCAAATGGAATGAACTAGAAAATATCATTCTGAGTGAGGTAACCCAATCACAGTAAAACACACATGGTATGTACTCATTGATAAGTAGATATTAGCCCAAAAGCTCGAATTATCCAAGATGTAATCTGAAGACTACAGGAAGCTCAAGAAGAAGAATGACCAAAATGTGGATACTTCCACTCCTTCTTAAGAGAGGGAACAAAAATATCCATTGGATGGGTTATGTGGGCAAAGTTTAGAGCAGAGACTGAAGGAACGGCCATTCAGAGCCTGTCCCACATGTGGCCCATATATATACAGCCACTAAAACTAGATAAGATCAGTGAAATTAAAAAATGCATACTGAAAGGGATCAGATATAGATCTCTCCTGAGGGACACAACCAGAACATGTCAAATACAGAGGTGAATGCTAGCAGCAAACCACTGCACTGAGAATGGGACCCCCTTTGAGGGAATTAGAGGAAGGATTAAAAGAGCTTGCAACCCCATAAGAACACTAATGCCAACCAACCAGAGCCTCCAGGGACTATACCACTACCGAAAGGCTTTATATGGTCTGATTCAGGGCTCCAACTGCCTATGTAGCAAAGAATAACCTTGTTGGGGCATCAGTGGGAGGGGAAGCCCTTGGTCCTGCCAAGGTTGGATCCCCAGTTCAGGGTAATGTCGGGGGGGGCAGTAAGGGGATGTGGAATGTGGGGCACCCTTATGGTAGTAGGGAAGGGTATAGGAAGCTTATGGACAGGAAACTGGGAATGGGAATAACATTTGAAATGTAAAAAGAAATGTATCTAATAAAAAAAAAAGAATAGTCTTGTTTTCTCTAGAAAACCTACCCTCTGTACAATGATTTCTGTGTTTTCAACATGGGACATTGTGAAACCTGTTTTCTCTTTACTTTATTTTGTTTTCAGGGTTTCTCTGTGGAGTTGTCTGCCTTGCAACTCACTATGTAGACCATACTGTCCTCAAGCTCACCAAGATTTTCCTCCCTCTGCCTCTGGAGTGCTAGACTTAATGGTGTGTACCACCATTGCTAATTTTTCTCTTTCTTTTAAACACAGATGTATTTTATGTATGTGTGTATGCATATATGTATGTGTTCACAGATTCCAGAGGAGGCATCAGACATCTGGGAGTTACAGGTGGTTGAGAGGTGCACAACATGAATGCTGGTTCTCTTTAAGAACAACAGGCACTCTTAACTGTTATGCCATCTCTCCAGTCTCCTGCCTTCTGTATTCAGGAATGCAGAATCTTTTATTTTTGTCTCTTTTCTCTGAAGCTAATCATACTTTTCCTGAGCTTTGGGTTTGGTCAATCTTGTTTGTTCTTGCTCATACTATCCCCTTTCTTCACCACAGGGTGCTTGTAACTATCATGGCTGTCTTTTTCTTCTGCATCTTCTTCCTCCAGACAGAAACCAAGGTTTGTGGTTTTATCTGAATCACCAATAAAGCTGTTGTAAAGAGTCTCTGTGAGCCCTTTTATAAATTATTTTATGAACAATACTAGAAGTTCAAAAAGGAAACCCCAATTTTGTAGTAAGAGTCCTGCCTCCTGGGTACTGAGGTATCAAGTTCAGGTTGTTAGGGTAAGCATCAATTGCCTCTATCTACTGAGCCATCTCATCAGGCCCAAGAGTCATTCATTCTTTAGATACATGTGCAGTACTAAAGGAAGAGTCACTGGTTTATCCAGTTTTAAAAGGATAAAACAATCTACGAATCTCTCCAAAACTGTTAGTCATTGCCAGTGTGCTAGTATATTCACAGTGCCAGTGATAACATGATAGTATGTATGTCACTTCTCCTTTTGCCTAAGCAGTTTCTGAAACCAGAACTGAAGTAGTTGACTGGCCACTGATGGGATGGAAACTGGTTCATAATATCTGAAGAGAAGGAACAATGCTCTTTGCTTTTATACCTCTGGAGGTAGGAGAGAACCACTCAGGCATTATATAAGATGAACAGAAGCTTCATTGTGGTTGTGCTAGTATTTAGAGGAATAATTGAGGCTATAGGCTCAGGCATTTGAACACGTAGTTTCCAGTTGGTGGTGCTGTTGGAAGAAGTATGACACAATGGGTGGACTTTGACAGTATAGAGCCCTCCCTCCCCCACTGCAAGGTTGCTCACTCTGGTTTGTGGGTGCAGTAAAAGACATGATCTCTCTACTTCCTGTTCATGCTGCCATGTCTGGCACTTATTGCACTTACTGGCACTTAAACAGACTGTTAATCGCTGATTTGAGAGGGAATTGTTTTGTAGTTTTATATAAACAGGCTTGGAGGAAAGATGATCCAGACCCCATCCTCCTAATCAACATACTGGAAGTGCAGAATATTTTTTACTCAGGTATGAGGCTTGATTCCTGAGCAGACATAACATTAAGAACTTCCTAGAAAGTTACTAGAGATAACTATTAAAGCCTTGTTTCTGGACCCCAAACCTTATAAAAAAGTCTTGTAGAGAGTAACATTGTGATGAATAACAGATTCATGAGTTGCCTCTGTTGCAAAGAGTGAAATCAAACCATACTGACATCTACATGGATAACGTGGAGTTACATGGGGAAATCTGTTTGTTCTAAAGACTTTAGATAGTGTAATGTCTGCCAAAAATATAGAATCTCAAAATGGCCTCATTGTCCTGTGCACATGTCACCCCAAAGTCTGTACTTTTCTTCAGTCTGCAGTGAACTGCCTGTCCTATTCTGTGTTCCTTGAGTCACTTCAGTGAAGGGAGTGAGATGGTGAGCCCAGGATAGGCCAGAGAGTGATCTCAGTGATATCTTTTGTGTTTCTTCCTGGTTCCTGTTTTTTCATCTGTGGCAAAACCTAAACTCCCTCTCTTTGTATGAGGAACATTTTTTTTCTTTTAAATCTAAGGAATTTGACTCAACAAAGGCCTATATTTCATTAACTCCGTCATACACTTTCTCATGGATTAGCCAGGCTTGTCACATTATGAACTCATTTTCTCACCAATAGGAAGAGATACAGTCATCACTTCTACTCATAATAAGAAACAGAGGGTGTCTCATTTTTCTATTGCCATAGCAAAAACAACATGACCAAAACATTTACAGAGAAAAACGCTGCAAGGGGCCTACAATTTCAAAAGGTCCATGACCATCATAGTGTGGAGCTTAGGAGGAGGCAGGTAGTAATAATGCTGAAGCAGCAGTAGAGACTCAGATTTTATTAATTAGCAAGTGGTAGTGAGAGAGAACATCTCTGAATTGCATGGGCTCTTGAAACCTCATAGCCCATAACCAGTAGCCCACCATAGCCCATAACCAGAACACACCTCCTAAATACTTTTCCAAACTATTCATCCATCTGAAATCCAAGTATCATAACACATGAAATTATGGGGGTCATCAAAACACTTCAGAGTTCATTTTGGCCATGGATACTTGTTGGTTAGGTTTGTATTTCATCACATACTCTTAACAAAGGAATTTGCTTTGCTGAGGCATATTTACTTTATTGGTGCTCCTTTTATGATACTATGAACAATCTTTTCCCAAACTGGAGTTGAGTTCACAGGTCTCCCTGTCCCTTGAAGGCTATAGTAATGTACTCTCTTGAGACACTATTGCCATTTGATAGATTTGGTTCATTTTGTGTATCGATTTGAGGGTATCTTAGCTTTTGCTGTTTATATTATAACATATCTAATAAAAACAACTTAAATAAATGCATGGTTTATTTTTTTCTCATGGTTATATGGTTTAGTCTATTTTGATGGAGAAGTCTTGGATGTAGGGACCTGAGGCAGTCGGTCATACACCATCAGCAATCAGGAAGAAGAGAACAGTGGATGATCCTGAAAAGTTAGCTTTCTCCTTTTTACAGAGCTCAGGAACTAACCCTAGTGTATAATATCCTTTTAGAGTAATTCTTGCCACACTGGGTATGGTGGCACAGGCATTTAAGCCCAGAACTTGAGAGGCAGAGAAAGGTGGATTATTGTGAGCTTGAGGCCAACCTCATCTACATAGTCAGTTCAACACAGCCATGAGTACATAAAAAGACCTTGTCCAAAAAAGAAAAAAAGTAGTTTTCTTCCCTCAGATTGGTTTAATCAGAATGCAACCTTCAAACATGGCCAAGATAAGTTTATCAGGAATGGTCAAGAGGCCAAAAGGATACAGAGGAGCTTATGCTAGCACTCAGCAACACTGTAGAAATCATACTTGACCTGATAATTGAATGATAGATTGGCAGATGCACACTAGAATTTCCTCAGACACTGGAGTGATATGGTCCCCAGTGCCAAATTGCTACTTCACACCTATCTATATCTCCAGTTTCAGGGAATCAATTGCAGTTTTCTGGCTTCCACAGGCACTAAGCATACATGTGATATACAGACATACATGCACATTAGTGACAAAGAGAGTCACTACCACAGAGTAAAAAACTGGGAAAAAATTCCCAAACAAGTGATCCCAAGAAACAAGCTAAAGTAGCCATTCCAATGTCGAATAAAATCAATATTCAGCCAAAAGTTATCAACAAAGATAAGGGAGGACACTTCATACTCATCAAAGTAAAAATCTACCGAGATTAACTCTCAATTATGAACTTCAAATGCAAGGGCACCCACA
The DNA here is from genome assembly GCF_011064425.1 of Rattus rattus. Taxonomy (NCBI): domain Eukaryota; kingdom Metazoa; phylum Chordata; class Mammalia; order Rodentia; family Muridae; genus Rattus; species Rattus rattus. Next base: position 10,166,531 of record NC_046158.1, read on the forward strand.
TTCATAAAAGAAACTTAACTAATACTCAAAGTATATATTGCTCCACGCACAATAATAGTGGGAGACTTCATCACCCCACTCTCATCAATAGACAGATCATGGAAATAGAAACAAAACAGAGGCACGGTAAAACTAACAGAAGTTAAAAACAAATGAATTTAACAGATACCTATAAAACATTTCATCCTAAAACAATAGAATATACCTTCTTTTCAGCACCTCACGGAACGTTCTTCAAAATTGATCATGTGATTGGTAACATAAGAGGCCTCAATATATACAAGGAGATTGAAACAATCCCATGCATCCTATCAGATCACCATGGACTAAGGCTGGTCTTCCATAACAGCAAAAGCAACAGAAAGCCCACATACATGTGGAAGCTGAAGAATGTTCTACTCAATGATAACTTAGTCAAGGTAGAAATAAAGAAAAAAACCTAAATGCTTTTTAGAATGTAATAAAAGTGAAAGCACAACATACCCAAACTTATGGGACACAGTGCTAAGAGGAAAACTCATAGGTCTGAGTGACCCAAAGAGAAATTGGAAAGAATATGCACTGGCAGCTTGCCAGCACACCTGAAAACTCTAGAGCAAAAAGAAGCAAATACACCCAAGAGTAGGAGACAGCAGAAAATAATCAAACTCAGAGCTGAAATCAACTAAGTAGAAACAAAAAGATCTATACAAAGAATCTACAAAACCATGAGCTGGTTCTTTGAGAAAATCAACCAGATAGATAAACTATTAGCCAGACTAACCACAGTGCACAGAGACAGTATACAAATTAACGAAATCAGAAATGAAAAGGGAGACATAACAACAGAATCTGGGTAAATTAAAAAAATGATCAATTCTTAATAAAGCTGAAAAGTCTGGGGGAAAGGGACAATTTTCTAGACAGAAACTAGGTACCAAAGTTAAATCAGGATCAGATAAACCATATAAACAGTTGCATAACTGCTAAAGAAATAGAAGCAGTTATTAAAAGTCTCCCAACTTAAAAAAAAAACCCAGGACCAGATGGGTTTGGTGCAGAATTCTATCAGACCTTCAAAGAAGACCTAATATCAATACTCTTCAAACTATTCCACAAAATAGAAATAGAAGGAATGCTATGCAATTTGTTCTTTGAAGACACAATTATGCTAAATCACACAAAGACACAACAAAGAAAGAGAACTTCAGACCAATTTCCCTCAGGAATATTGATGCAAATATATACAATAATATTCTTACAAACTGAGTCCAAGAACACATCAAAAATGATCATTTACCTTGATCAATTAGGCTTCATTCCAGGGATGCAGGGATGGTTCAATAAATAGAAATCCATCAATGTAATCCACTATATAGACAAATTCAAAATAAAAAACATGATCTTCTTATTAGATGCTGAGAATTTATTTGACAAAATTCAACACCCCTTCATGTTAAAAGTCTTGGAAAGATCAGAAATTCAAGGCCCATACGTAAACATAGTAAAAGCAATATACAGCAAACCAGTAGCCAATATCAAACTAAATGGATAGAAACTTGAAGCAATCCCACTAAAATCAGGGACTAGACAAAGTTGCCCACTATCTCTTTACCTATTCAATATAGTTCCTGAAATTTTAACCAGAGCAATTAGACAACAAAAAGAAGTTAAAGGGATACAAATTGGAAAGGAAGAAGTTAAATATCATTATTTGAAGATGATATGATAGTATACTTAAGTAACCCTAAAAATTCCACCAGAAAACAACTAAACCTCATAAACAACTTCAGTAAAATGACTATATATAAAATTACTCAAACAAATCAGTAGCCTTCCTCTGCTCAAAGGATAAAGAGGCTGAGAAAGAAATTAGGGAAATGACACCTTTCACAATAGTCACAAATAATATAAAATACCTTGGTGTGACTTTAACAAAGCAAGTGAAAGATATATACAATGACAACTTCAATTCTCTGTCGAAAGAAATTAAAGCTCTCAGAAGATGGAGAGATCTTTCATATTCATGGATTGTCAGGATTAATAAAGTACAAATTGCCATCTTGCCAAAAACAATCTGCAGATTCAATGCAATTGCCATCAAAATGAAAACTCAATTCTTCATAGAATTAGAAAGATCAATTTGCAACTCATTTCAAATAACAAAAATACCAGGATAGTGAAAACTATTCTCAAGAATAAGCAATCTTCCTGGGGAAAGCACTATACCTGATCTCAAGCCATATTACAGAGTAATTGTGATAAAAAAAACAACTGTATGGTATTGGTATAGAGACAGTCAGGTAAATCAGTGGAATAGAACTGAACACCTAGAAATAAACCCACATACCTATGGTTACTTGATCTTTGACAAAGGAGCCAAAACCATGCAATGGAAATCCGAAAATTGGACATAGTACTACCTGAGGACCCAGCTTTACCACTCCTGGGTATACACACAAAATGCTGCAACATATAACAGGGACACATGTTCCACTATGTTCATAACAGCCTAGTTTATAGTAGGCAGAAGGTTGACAGAGTCCAGTTGTCCTTCAACAGGGAAATGGATACAGAAAATATGGTACATTTACACAATGGAGTACTACTCAGTTATTAAAAGCAATGACTACATAAAATTCTTAGGCAAATGGATGGAACTAGAAAATATCATCCTGTGTGAGTTAACTCAGTCTCCAAAGAATATACATGATATGCACTTACTGATAAGTGGATATTAGCCAAAAGCTCTCACAGAGCCAAGAAACTACTCACAGACCTTACAAAGCTCAAGAAGAAGGAAGACCAAACAGTGGATGCTTCAGTGTTTCTTACATAGGGGAACAAAATACTCATGGGAGCAAATATATGGACAAAGAGTGGATCAGAGACTTCATGAAGGGAAGGCCATCCAGAGACTGCCCCACCTGGGGATCCATCCCATGTGCAGCCACCAAACGAAGTCACGATTGTTGATGTTAAGAAGTACTTGCTGACAGGAGCCTGATATAAACGTCTCCTGAGAAGTTCTGCTAGAGCCTTAGTAATAGAGATGAGGATGGTTGCAGCTAACTATTTGAGTTAGCATGGGGACCCCAATGGATGAATTAGAGAAAGGACTGAAGGTGTTGAAAAGGTTTGCAACCCCATAGGAAGAACAACAATATCAATCAACCAGATGGTCCAGAGGTCCCAGTGACTAAACCATCAACCAAAGAGTAAATATGGAGGGACCTATGGATCCAGTCGCATATGTAGCAGAGGATGGCATTGTCTGGCATCAATATAAGAAGCCCTTGTGAAGGCTTATTTCCCCAGTGTAGGGAACTGCCAGGGTGTTGAGGTGGAAGTGAGTGGGTGGGAGTGGGAGTATCTTCATAGAAGCAGGGTAAATGGGTGGGGGTATGGGAGAGGAGGAAGAGGGGATAACATTTGAAATATATATATGTATATATATAATATCTAATAAAAGTTTTAAAAAGAAATACATGTGGATAAAATAGACAGGTGAAAGAAATGAAGATATCTGTCTAAGACCTAAAAATAGAAATAGAAATAATAAAGAAATAAGAAATGGAGGCAACCCTGGATATGGAAATCCTAGGAAAGAGAATAGGAACTAAGGTGCAAGTATTGCTAACATAATACAAGAGATGGAATAAACAATATCATGCATTGAAGTTAGCATAGAAGACACTGATTCATTCAGCAAAGAAAATGACAAGTGTCAAAAAAAATCCCTTACCTAAAACCTCCAAGAAATGCAGGTCACAATGAAAACAGCAAATCCAAGAAAAATAGAAATAGAAGAAGGTCAAGACACCCAATTCAAAAGGGCCAGAAAACCCCTTCAACAAAATCGTAAAATAAACTTCTCTAGCATAAGGGAAGAGATCACCATTAACATATAAGAAGCGTACAGAACACTAAATAGATTAGACCAGAAAAGAAAATCCTCCCAAAACATAATAATAAAAAACTAAATATACAGAACAAAGAAAAACAATAAGTTCCAAGGGGAAGGCCAGTTAAGATATAAAGGCAGATCTATCAGAATTATACCTGAATTCTTTACAGATACTCTGAAAGCCAGAAGATTCTTGACAAGTGAGTTGCAGACCATAAGAGACCAGAGATGCCAATCTAAACTACTATACCCAACAAAACAGCAAAACTCTCAATCACCATAGATGGACACGCCAAGATATTCCATGACAAAATCAAGTTTAAACATTGTGTTTCTACTAGTCCATACATACAGAGGATACTAGAAGGAAAACTCTAACACAAACAGGGTTACTACACCCAAGAAAACACCAAAAATAATTGTCACAGAGCAAAGTCAAAAGAAAAGTATCATGTACATATAATGCCAACTGCAACAACAAAAATAACAAGAATTATCATTAGTCATTAATATCCCTCAACATCAATGGAATCAACTTAGAAATAAAAAGAAGACACAGGCTAACAGACTAGGCATATAACAGGATCCACCATTCTGCTGTGTATAAGAAATGTACTTGAACAACAAAGATAGACACTAGCTCAGTGTAATGGGCTGATTTTTTTTTACACAAACAAGCTCAAGAAACAATCTGGATTGGCCACTTTTAATCCTGTAAAATAGACTTTCAACTAAAAGTAATCAACAAAGGTAGGGAAGGACACTTCATACAAATCAAAGGACAAATCTACCCAGATGAAGTCTTAGTTCTGAACGTCTATGCCACAAATTCAACACACACACACACACACACACACACACACACACACACCACCACCACCACCACCACCACCACCACCACCACAAAACCAACTTTACTAAATCTTAAAACACACATTTAACAAAACACAATAATAGTGCAAGCATTCAGTAACCCACTCTCACCAATGGGCACCCACTCTTACCAAAACAAACTAAACAGAGACACAAGGAAATTAGCAGAAGTTAGTAACCAAATTCAGTTAGCAGGTAGCTGCAGACTATTTTGCCCCCAAACAAAAGAATATACCTCAGCACCTCAAGGAACCCTCTCCAAAATTTACCATATGATTGAATTAAAAAATAATCCTCAATACATACAAGAAGATTGAAATAACCTCTGACTTTCTATGAGATTACCAAGGATACAGCTGGTCTCTAACAACTGTTTCTTTCATCAAAACTGCATCAGAGACATGCCAAGGCTTCTCGTTCTCTCCCTGCTTATTCAATATAGTTCTTGAAGTTCTAACTAGAGCAATAAGACAACAAAAGGAGATCAGGGAGATACAAACTGGAAAGGATGAAGTCAAAGTATCAATATTTGCAGATGATATGCAACATGCATAAATGACTCTCAAAAATATACCACAGAAGTTCTACTGTTGATAAAAAACTTCAGAAATGTGGCTGGATTAAAATTAAATCAACAAAATCAGTAGCACTTCTTTATATAAATGATTAATAGGCTGAGAAAGAGATTAGGGAAACACTACCTTTAACAATAGGCCCTAATAATATAAAATAACTTGGGGTAACTATAACTGAGGAAGTGAAAGATTTTCATGACAAGAACTTCAATATCCTAAATAAATAAATAAAGAGGACCTTGAAAGATGAAAAGATCTCCCATGCTCATGGAAAGGTAGGATAAACATACTGAAAATGCCCATCTTACCAAATGCAAGTTACACATACAATAAAATTCTCATCAAAATTCCATCACTAATTTTTACAGATACTGCAAGAGCAATTTTCAGCTTCATATGGAAAAACAAAAAAACCACAACATCCAAAACAATTTTGAACAATAAAAGAACTTCTGGTGGAATTATCATCTCTGACCTCAAGATGTACTCCATAGCAATAGTTACAAGAACCACAGGGTATTGGTACAGAAACAGAAAGGAATAGAATTAAAAACCCAGAAATAAACTTATACATCTACAGTCACTTGATTTTTTGATAAGAAAATAAAAGTATACATTGGAAAAGGAAAGTATCTTCGACAAATGGTACTGGTCTATCTGGCAGTCTGCACGTAGAAGAATGAAAATTGATCCATATTTATCACCCTGCACAAAGCTCAAGACCAAGCGGATCAAGGACATCAACATAGAACCAGATATACAGCATCTAAAAGAAGAGAAAGTGGGAAACAGACTTGAATGCATTGGCACAAGAGAAAATTTTCTGAATAGAAAACCAATAGCTCAGGCCAAGAAAGGGAGGAACATGGATTTGAGTGTGGAGGGAGAAAGAAGGGAAAAGTAGTCAGGATCAGGTGTGCAGAGAGATAGAAGAGTGAGCCAGAGGCCAGGAGAATGAAATTAAATATGCAACAATGTGAATATAGAAACTACAGAAGCCACTTCCAGTAGAGGGATGGGAACAACAACCTACCTGTAAAACTTTTTATGTCAAATTGCTACTGTCTAAAATAAATGCAGGGACAAAAGTGGAACAGAGACTGAGTGAATTGCCAAACAGTGACTGACTCAACTGGGTATCCTTCCTGAGGATAAGCACTAATTCCTGACACTATAACTGATGCTATGTTGCAGACAGGAGCTCAGCATGGCTGTCCTCTGAGTGACACTACCAGGAGTTGACTGAGACAGATGCAGATACTCAAAGCCCAGTGAGTAGGAGGTGGAAGACCCCTATGGAAGAGTTAGGGAAAGGATTGAAGGAACTGAAGGGGATGGTAACCCCATAGAAATATCAAAAGTGTTAACTATCCTGCACCTCTGGAAGCTCCCAGTGACTGAGCCACCAATCAAGGAGCATATGTGGTCTGGTTTGAGGCCCCCTGGCACATATTTAGCAGAGGGCTGTCTTGTCTGGTCTCAGTGAGAGAGGATGCACTTAATCTTGTAGAGACTTGATGTCCTAGAATGGGGGGATATCAAGGGGACAACCTCTAAGAGTCTAGGGGAAGGCAGGATGGGGGAAGAATTCTGCATGGAGGACTGGGTGCAAGATTTGGGATGTGAACATACAAAATAATTAATAAAATGGGGGGTTAATGATGCTTTATCCTTCCTTCAGGATTTATATGTTGTTAGTGATTGATGTAGGGGAGAGAGAGAGAGAGAGAAGCTTATTTAGTGGTGTAGCTGCTGGTACAGTCAAGTAGCCCCTGTGAAATAATTCTTTTTTTTTATTATTTTTTTTATTAACTTTAGTATTTCTTATTTACATTTCGAATATTATTCCCTTTCCGGTTTCCGGGCCAACATCCCCCTAACCCCTCTCCCTCCCCTTCCTTATGGGTGTTCCCCTCCCCATCCTCCCCCCATTACCGCCCTCTCCCCAACAATCATGTTCACTGGGGGTTCAGTCTTGGCAGGACCAAGGGCTTCCCCTTGCTCTGGTGATCTTACTAGGATATTCATTGCTACCTATGAGTTCAGAGTTCAGGGTCAGTCCACGGATAGTCTTTGGGTAGTGGCTTAGTCCCTGGAAGCTCTGGTTGGTTGGCATTGTTGTTCATATGGGGTCTCGAGCTCCTTCAAGCTCTTCCAGTTCTTTCTCTGATTCCTTCAACGGGGGTCCTGTTCTCAGTTCAGTGGTTTGCTGCTTGCATTCACCTCTGTATTTGCTGTATTCTGGCTGTGTCTCTCAGGAGAGATCTACATCCGGCTCCTGTTGGCCTGCACTTCTTTGCTTCATCCATCTTGTCTAATTGGGTGGTTGTATATGTATGGCCCACATGTGGGGCAGGCTCTGAATGGGTGTTCCTTCTGTCTCTGTTTTAATCTTTGCCTCCCTATTCCCTGCCAAGGATATTCTTGTTCCCCTTTTAAAGAAGGAGTGAAGCATCTGTGAAGTAATTCTTAACCCAGATTCTATAATCAACCTTAATTAAGTCTCTCTCTCTCTCTCTCTCTCTCTCTCTCTCTCTCTCTCTCTCTCTCTCAGTTTCACTCATTGACACAAAGACACACAGAAAATGAAAGTAGCACAGGTGTTAGTTGGGACAAGGAAGGAATCAGTAGGAGTGTAAGGGGCTTATAGTGTAACAGAGGAATAAATATTATAAAATTCCATATTGTTTGTATACAGAATAATATAAATATTAAAATCCACCATTATGTATAACTAAAATAGGTTAATAAATTATCATTAAAAAGTGGTAGTGCTGGGTAGACCTGCACAAACTCAGGGACCTAAAAGGACATTGTAAGACAAAAGTGACTGAATAAACAAGACTTTAAAAAGAAGAAATTTCCCTGCCCCTAGAGGCATTGCAAGTGTGGCTGTTCTGTCACATGTGGGTCAGTAGGGGGCAGAGAGGAGAGATGCCATGTCTATGCTCAGTATTTTGACCTCTGAACATGTGAGTGATCAGTAGCTTAACACTCCCTGAAAAAGGCTAGCCTAGATGATCACCAGTCCAGTACCAGGGGACATGAACAGAAAACTAACCAGCAAGTCTAGAGCCACAAAGGCTAAGACATGCTCTCAGGCTGGGGAGTGTGCCAGAGAGATCCCAGGAGTGAGCCTGAGATAGACATCCCCTGCAGGGTAGCAGACCTCTTATTAGACCAAAGATTCATTGCAATGAACATTTACAAGCAAAGAAGTCTGGTCAAGAAGGTATATTGTGGGATACAATGTGACAGACTACAGCTTCCACAATGATATTTTGAGGAGTGGAGGTTGCAAGCATGGAGAATGGTACAATGGGAGAGGAATGATGATTGAGGTACATGATGTGAAAGTCACAAAGAACAAATAAAAAGTAAAAAAGAAAAAAGAAATTTTGCTGGTCATGTATCTGGCTTCAGGTAATTCCTCACTAGGGCAGTTTTATCATTTTTTTTTAAAAATGGTAGGTCTACCCCAATATGATGTTATGATAACTTATCTCCATGTCATAAGAAGGTGAAGATCCTAGATCCTCCAAAGGGAGAAGACTAACATTAAGGAAGCAGGAAGACAATGCTGTCAACCAGTGTTTCATCCAGTGTCATAGAGCTCTGACCTCTGTGTATGACAGCTGTCATCTTCAGCAGAGTAGCTGTGGCTTTTGTAAGGGAATCACAAGATCAGAATTCTTGATGGTTGGTGCTCCTTTATGGATAGAAGTGGTGGGATCCTTACCTGAGATTCTGCACCCTGCACTCCTTCCACACACCTCTTACAGTTGTAAGTGATTCTGCCTGAGGATCATGTGGCACCTGCTGTTTGGCAGTTTACTTTGAACAATTTCCTCTGGGAGGTAGTAATAAGCTCAGGACATATACATGGTCATGTTTAGGAAACTGAAAAATGGAAGATTCTATAAGGCACCTCTCTAGGTTTATAAAAGTAGGAGTCTATCTGACCAGCCAATCCACACAGTGAGGGCATCCTCAGACTGAAGAGTTGTCTGTAATCTGTGAAGAGAACAACAGGGTGCAGCTTTCTTGGGTTGTCTCCCATGTTGCAGTGAGCTTCTGGTGGTGTGGTTGCTTTTGACTCTTCCCTGATCCTGTACGTAACCCTTTATCCATAACTTCTCTTGGTAATCCCAGTAAAAATGCTTGTTTGCCAATGGCTACCTCAGCTTGCTTGTTTATACAAAACAGGGCCAAACACCTAGGAATGTTTGATGAAGAAAATGCCCTGCAGCCTTGCCCACAGCCAATATAATGGAGACATCATCTCAACTGAGGCTCTCTCTTCCCAGATGATTCCTGATTGTGTCCAAAACTAACCAGTATATTCACCTCTCTCCCCTACCCCTCCAAAAGAACTTTCTTGTATGATAGTTTCCTTCAAATTGAAACCTTTCTTCCAGGCCAGGGGTGGGGGACTGGCTCTTGAAGCTGATAGTAAAAAGGAGCCCCTCCCCATAATTATAGAAGCAGAAAAGAACAGTTGAGGGTGGGGACTCTGAACTCCTGATCTGTCAGAAGGATATGATAGAACCTGTCAACTGCCTTCAATCTATGCAGAAAGCTCTAAGGTCACAATATTTGCCTGTGTTGGGTAACTTTACCACGGTACAGCTGCTTTCAAGTCTTTTCTGCTCTTTTGTGTAACCCTTTACAACCATGTTGAACCCTGGTTCAGTCCCCAGCATGCACATGGTAGGTCTCAATTGTCAGCAGCTCCATTTCCAAGGGGCCAAATACCTTCTTCTCATCCCTAGGGCATGAATGGAATATAGATGGTGCACAGACATACATGCATGCAAAATAGTCATGCATATAAAATAATAAAATAGAAAAATTTATTTTCCTTATACTAAAATATAAGTTTTTACTTTATTATGTTACATGTTTAGGTTTTTACTTAAATGTTTGTCTGTATAACATGTACATGCCACATATCCTCGGGGTCACTAGATAGCCTAGTAATGAAGTTTCAGACAGTTGAGAGCCACCATGTAGGTGCTATGAAAAGAACCTTGATCATTTGGAAGAGCAGCCAGAGATCTTAGTGACTGAATCATTACACCAACCCCTCACCTTGTTTTTAGAGTAGGATCTTTCCTTGTCCTGAAACTCACTGAATAGGCTCAACTGTTTGGCCAGGATGTTCCAAAGATCTGTCTCTGATGCTTCAGTGCTGGAGTTGCAAGTAATTGGGTTTCTCCATGCCTGGATCTTGTACATGTGTTCTATAAATAAACATGTTTCCATGCTTACACAGCCAACAATTCACAAATTGAGCTTCCCCCCCTTTAAACCAGCATTTGTTTTGTGTTAAGACACATTTTCAGTATATAACCAAGGGAATGTGTTTGAAGTTTCTGTTTCAATAATTGGAGTAATCATGTATATCCTGAGTATAATTCCTTTCTAGCCTGGACACAACAGGATGTTAGTGAAGTTAGTAAAAGTAATCATTAAACTGGAGGATGCCTGCCATTTCTAATATCCCTGGTCTGCAGTGCATGTCTCCTCTCTACAAGGTCAGGACTGAATACAGCTCCAATAACTCATTGAGGAGGAGGAAAAAAAGTCAGATACATGTCTGGCTGCCATCATGTATAAATTACATAAGGTTCTCTGTGTTTAACAGACACCAACTACTAAGTGTGGTAGTGAGCCAAACACCAGTTAGATGGCATCCAGTAGCAGATTTCTATGAATGAAACAGCCTCTTTCTCTCCAGGAGAGAGGCAAAGGCTCCTGAGACTCAGGAGGTACAGAAACATCCCATGTATAAAGAAAAACCTCACAAGTTTCTTAACGGATCCTGTGTGGCTGGAAAGTGTTATGCCCAGATAGCAGAAACCCCAAAGATCACCAAGGAGCGGATTCTGATGCAAGTCGCACAGGAGTCTAGCAGGGACTCTCACAGTCACCAAGGCAGTAGGTTAGTAATGAGAATCTTGAGCTCAGGGGAGCCGCAGCTTTTGTAGAGAATGCCGTGCAGTAAGTAATTTTCCATGTAAGTCTGCTTCTGATTAGATATTAATTCATACTTGTTTTTCTGACACAAACATGTAGAAAAGGTTACAAAGCGGTTGCAAAGGTCAGCCCTCAGGACTATTGAGTCTTTTATCAGCAAGGTCACCTGCCCTCTAGCTTCCATCCCCTGGCTTAGAGGAACACAGGTTTCTCCTGATTTTTTTTTCTGTGAGAGATGGCCCTGATATCTTACTCAGGTCTTCTTCCAGTGACTAGGGAGCTGGATGGGATGCTGGTACATGCAGGGACCTGCTTTCCAGAACTAGGTGAAAGGTTGGAATTTGCCAGGGCCTGCATTTCTTAATGCTGAAGCAAAAATAATCTTCAGGGAAATATTTGCTTTGTAGGTTTCTCATTAAAGATGGTGGGTGAGATTCATCTATTCCTAGTTTCTCTAGTATGAATTAAACTACTTCTGGATTAACAAATCCCAGAGAATTCTGCATGATATTTTCATAGGACTCCAAAGAATTATTATTTAGTTCAACACTCTTCCTGTAGTACAAAGGAAGCTCTTCAGAAGTAATTACACCTAGTTTAATGCCAGACAGGTGTGGTGGAAGAGATGTGCTATACAGAGATACTGTAAGCTTTTCATGGTATCTGTCAATATCCTTGATTCCAGCTGGAATTATGTCACCAGTTTGGTAATATGATAAAGGATTTTCATGGTTGCTGTGAGAAGGGACATCTCTTATGGGACAAAGAACTATGATTTCTAAATGAGATATATCTCTCATGATGCCACTTCCTAAACAGGTTCCCATGAAAATCCAAATTCCCGAATAGAGCCATTTTTTCCAATCACTAGATCACCACATTCAATATCTCAGAAGAACAGCTCTTTCTGGTCCATACTTGGGCTCTCCATGAATTGCTTTAAAGGTGGCATGACCACATAATGATTGTAATTATCGTCATGTACTTCAGAGGAGGTAGATGCATCTGATTTCCAAGATAGGGAAAAAAGCAGATTCACTTTTTTAGAGATGAATTTTTGTATTTCAACTCTGTCAACTCTCTTCTCTTTCTCTTGTGAATCTTGGGAATCAGTTAGGTCAGGACACTCAATGACAAGTGACTTTACCCACTGAGTTCCAGAAGAAGTTTTAAGCCCATTCTCTCTGGACATACTACTTGAAAATGGGAGCAAGGAAACTTTGAAAGCTTTGGCAGTGGTTTGGAAGGAGTGACTCAGCCATTCAGCCAGGAGTCAGTGCCTGGTCATACACCCCGGGACTCTGGCTCTTCAGTCCGCCGCATGCCCCAGCCAGGCCTGGGTTATGGCCCCAACAGGGATTCTTTTAAGTGTGATATAGAGCTTTCTAATCTGCCTATGTCTGTGTACATGTTAATGGCCATTCTGAGACTGGAATAATGTTGGCTTTGTATTGCTGAGGAAGCTGTTTCCGTATCTGTCTGCCCTTGCCAACCCTAAACTAAGAAGCACAACACAGTTACTGGTTCTTGCCTTACCCAAGTTAGGTTCTTTCCTAAACTTCATAACATTTCTTCATCTGTGTGGTAAATTATCCAGGGGACCAACTGCACCACTACACAGTAGCTCTGATGTGTGCTATCAAGGGTACCAGTGTGTGCACAGGATGTGTGGTCTATAGGGCATGCCCACCAAATATCTATAGGTGGGACAAGATAATATGGTTGGAACTGCTGACTTCAACAAGGTAGTTGCATAGGGAAGGCAGAGGAATTGATGTAGAGCTCTGTATGCACGACCCTTATCAGATCACTGGTTAGAGAATTAACCCAGGCCTCAGTGGTCTCTGTTTTCTCTGACATTTAGATGAGTCAGTTGATCAGCTATATTTACCTCCCATTGCACTCCCTTCATAGTAAAGGGTATGGGGGACAGTGTCATCACACAGCCAGCATGCCAGCATGAGCAATTCAGATCTGGTCTAGAGGCATTGAAATCATTAAAAGACCAGTCTAGTAGCTTTATTAGGGGATCTTCATTTTTTTTTTTGGTTCTTTTTTTCGGAGCTGGGGACCGAACCCAGGGCCTTGCGCTTCCTAGGCAAGCGCTCTACCACTGAGCTAAATCCCCAACCCCGGGGATCTTCATTTTTATTAGGGATGTCAGGGACTCTCTTTTTTTTTCCCTTTTCTTCTTTTTTTATTTTTATTTTTTTTATTATTATTAACTTGAGTATTTCTTATATACATTTCGAGTGTTATTCCCTTTCCCGGTTTCCGGGCAAACATCCCCCTCCCCCTCCCCTTCCTTATGGGTGTTCCCCTCCCACCCCTCCCCCCATTGCTGCCCTCTCCCCAACTGTCTAGTTCACTGGGGGTTCAGTCTTAGAGGACCCAGGGCTTCCCCTTCCACTGGTGCTCTTACTAGGATATTCATTGCTACCTATGAGGTCAGAGTCCAGGGTCAGTCCATGTATATATAGTCTTTGGGTAGTGGCTTAGTCCCTGGAAGCTCTGGTTGGTTGGCATTGCTGTACATATGGGGTCTCGAGCTCCTTCAAGCTCTTCCAGTTCTTTCTCTGATTCCTTCAACAGGGGTCCTGTTCTCAGTTCAGTGGTTTCCTGCTGGCATACGCCTCTGTATTTGCTGTATTCTGGCTGTGTCTCTCAGGAGCGATCTGCATTCACATTTTTTTTTTTTGAAGATCAAATTTGCAATATATTTCATTAAACTAAAATGCAGAATTTCACTGCAATGAACAGTTTCACAGTTATATCAGCACCATCCATAGCCTAAGAAAGATGAGGTTCTGGACAATGACCCTTTTTTTTTTTTTTTTTTTTTTTTTAGTCCTTTTTTTTTTTTATTATTAACTTGAGTATTTCTTATATACATTTTGAATGTTATTCCTTTCCGGTTTCGGGCAAACATCCCCTCCCCCTCCCCTTCCTTATGGGTGTTCCCCTCCCACCCTCCCCCATTGCTGCCCTCTCCCCAACAGTCTAGTTCACTAGGGGTTCAGTCTTAGCAGGACCCAGGGCTTCCCCTTCCACTGGTGCTCTTACTAGGATATTCATTGCAACCCTCGAGGTCAGAGTCCAGGGTCAGTCCATGTATAGTCTTTGGGTAGTGGCTTAGTCCCTGGAAGCTCTGGTTGGTTGGCATTGCTGTACATATGGGGTCTCGAGCTCCTTCAAGCTCTTCCAGTTCTTTCTCTGATTCCTTCAACAGGGGTCCTGTTCTCAGTTCAGTGGTTTCCTGCTGGCATACGCCTCTGTATTTGCTGTATTCTGGCTGTGTCTCTCAGGAGCGATCTGCATTCACATTTTGATCATCCGTCTTGAGTTTCATTTGTTCTAGGCATCTAGGGTAATTCAAGCATTTGGGCTAATAGCCACTTATCAATGAGTACATACCATGTATGTCTTTCTGTGATTGGGTTAGCTCACTCAGGATGATAGTTTCCAGTTCCAACCATTTGCCTACAATTTCATAAAGTCATTATTTTTTGATAGCTGAGTAATATTCCATTGTGTAGATGTACCACATTTTCTGTATCCATTCCTCTGTTGAAGGGCATCTGGGTTCTTTCCAGCTTCTGGCTATTATAAATAAGGCTGCGATGAACATAGTGGAGCACGTGTCTTTTTATATGTTGGGGCATCTTTTGGGTATATGCCCAGGAGAGGTATAGCTGGATCCTCAGGCAGTTCAATGTCCAATTTTCTGAGGAACCTCCAGACTGATTTCCAGAATGGTACCAGTCTGCAATCCCACCAACAATGGAGGAGTGTTCCCCTTTCTCCACATCCTCGCCAGCATTTGCTGTCACCTGAGTTTTTGATCTTAGCCATTCTCACTGGTGTGAGGTGAAATCTCAGGGTTGTTTTGATTTGCATTTCGTCAGGGACTCTCTTGAGGGTCTGTGTTATCACCATGTTGGGGAGGTGGTAGCCAGAGCTTTGGAGTTGGGGGTGGTGTTAGTGACTTTAGCTGGAGGTTGGAGGACCTGCTTGTATCCTACCTACCATTTGAGGTGGAAAAAGTGGCTGAGCTTTGAGTTGTAAGGTAAAGGTAGTTCCCCCTTCATTAGCAACATGATACAATCAGCTGTCCTCACACTCTTTCCTGCGTCAGTGAAAGCCTACTGAATGAGTTTACACTCGGGGTATTTAGATTTGAAACAATCAACATGCAGGAAGCTTGTGCCTTCCACATTTACAACATTACTTCCCACCCATGGGTTCCTATCTACCTTAATATATTCATTCTGTATGGGGTGTGTCCAATATAAATGTCCAATACTTATGCATCCCCAAGATTTATAGGAAAGTTCATCAGGGGCCATATACTTGTTCTTTTTCTTTTTTGCTCATCCTATGGACAAATGTAAATATATTTGGGGAATAGTTGCTACTGAATATAGCTCAGGAACAGTGGGTTCAAGTAAAAATATAGTTCTTGATACCATGTTTTAAGGGGCGCCACCATGGAGATTTGATAAATGGCTTCTCCCCTGGGTACATCTGTAAGTCTCCAAGTTAAATTCAGGGGCTTGCACATCTGTGGATGATGAGTATACAGTCACCAACACAGTTAACAGAGTCAGGATCAGGATAACTTGAGTTTGGGTGGGTTTTAGGGTTTTTGGCCTGGTCCTTGGTAGTCTTTTTCATGACAAAGGGCTCAGATGGCTGTGCATGAGTATGATGGATCCCTGTCAATACTTCATCCACTTTCAGGGCCATAGGCATTGTCAGGAGCTTTCCATAGGGACCTTTCCAGTTTGGTTCCAAGGTCCCTTGGTGGTCTTTTTGAACATAGACCCAGTTGCCAAGCCAATAGCCACATGGTGTTGGTGGCAGACCTGTCTTGCAGCATGTAATTTAGGTCCAACATGTTTGTGTGACTATTGAATGCCCTGCAGACCTCCTAATAGTGGCTGGTCCTTAGATTCAGCAAAGACCTCTGCCTGTAAATTGGGAGTTATGGGGGGGAGGTATTTCAGACTCAATTTCAAAAGGGGCAAAGCCCATTTGATAGGGTGAATTGAATATCTTGTAGATGGCAAAGGGAATGAGAGTCACCCAGTCCCCACCAGTTTCTAAGGTCTCCTTTAGAGTTCTATTCATTCTTTTTACTTTGCCTGAACTTTGGGTCTATAGGCACAATTTAATTTCCAATTAATCCTGTGGCTAAGCTCTGACTCACCTTGGACAAGAAAGCTGATCCATCCATTTCCAAACTGAGGAAAACCATTACTTGGCATAATGTCTTCCAGGAGTGTTTTTCACCACTACCATTGCAGTCTTACTTTTAGTGGAAAATACCTTAGTTCATCCTTAAAACGTGTCTACAGGGGTTGGGGATTTAGCTCAGTGGTAGAGCACTTGCCTAGCAAGTGCAAGGCCCTGGGTTTGGTCCCCAGGTCTGAAAAAAAAAAGAAAAAAAAGTGTCTACAAACACAAGGAGATATTGGCACCCACATTTCCCTAGTTATATCTTATTAGAGTTAATTTCCCAATAGACTGCAGATCACTTTCCCTTAGCCAAGTTCCTGGTTGCACTGAATTTTGAGTGGAATTAGTTAGCTAACACCTAACCACAGTCTTGTCAAACTCGGAGTTGGCATTTTGAATATTAACCTTGGCACATTTCAACAAATCTTCCATTTTCCAGGTCCCCATATGGGACTTTCTGTGTATTTTGCACAGAATTTTCTTTCCTAGTTTTTTGGTTAGAGTCCATTTTCCTTCCTTGGATGTCCACTATCCCACAATGCACTGGGTCATGGGTATCTTTTTGATCCATTCTAGGTCCACTGGGGAATATTTTGGTTGATCTGTGATGGCTAGATCCCCTAAGTTAGGCAGCATAATGATTATAATAGGTGTTGTTTATAGGGAAATTTCTTTGTCTCCTTCATCTGCCTGGTTATTACCTCTTCAGACTGAAACACCAATCTTTTGGTGTGCCAGGCGATGGATGATTGCCACCTTTTTGGGGACCCAAAGGGCTGCCATCAGGATCAAAATTTCATTTCTATTCTTAACTGTCTTTCCTTCCACTGTGAGTAGCCCTCTATCCCAGTATATGGCTCCATGGACTTGAGCATTGCAAAGGCATCAGTGTAGACATTTAGCTATTTGTTATAGCTGAAGTACCTGTTGGTAAAGTTTCTGTCAAATTGTCCTTTCTGCTGAGACCACCACTGCCCCTGCATACCTTTTCCATTTTGTATGATATTGCTGCCAGGTGGCCTCTGTATGTGGCAGAGCAGCAGAGTGTCTGGGTTTAGGGAAATGGGGGCCTGGAACACACTTCTGAAGATTTAAATAACAAAGTATGGTAATGGGTCATGTGAGCATGTGCTAAGTCATTGGTCTGGGAGCTGTTGCAAGACTCCCTCAATGGCATGGGGAGTCATGATGATCAGTTCTTGCCCCCAAATCAGTTTGTTGGTACCTTTTACCAGTTGAGCCACAGTTGCTATTATTTGGAGACAGGGTGGTTATCTGGAAGCCACAATATCTAATTTCTTTGATAGGTAGGTCATTGGGCAGTTCCAGGGTTTTAAGAACTCTGTTAGGACCCCTTTGTATATTCCTTCTCTTTCACCTATGAATAATGAAAAGAGTTGGTAACAATTGGGAGTCCTAACGCTGGAACTCACAAAAGGGCCTTTTTAAGTTTCTCAAATCTTTCTTGCTGAGCCTTAGTACAGACAAGCCAGATTGTTCCTTTGTGACCTTGTGTAAAGGCTTAACAATTTCAGCAAAGCCTGGGATCACAGAATTCTCCGGTCCCTAGGAACTCCTAAACTTCCCTAATGGTCCAGGGAATTTTTAGGACTGTTTCTTTCCTTGCTTGAAACAGCTATCTCTTACCATCCCTGAGGATATGTAGCAGGTATTGTACCTTCAATTTGTGGATTTGGTTCCTTTTTAGCAGAAGCACAATAGCTGAGCACTTACAAACTGGTGAGGAGCTGTTCGGTTCCCCTTAGATTGTTCCTGTTTATGTGCACCTATGAATACATCTTCTACCTATTTTAATAAACTCACTCAATTCTGGTGCAAATCACGGAACTCACCTACATCTTCATGTAGAGCCTCCGAAAATGGTTGAGAAATTCTTAAAGGCCTGTGGGATTCTGGTCCTTGTCAACTGCCTGTTTATTCCTTTTTGTTGATAAAGCTGGTTTCCTTGCTCATCAGGGATACCCCATGGCACTTAGGGGCAAAACAGTAGAGTCTGGGTTCCACCCTCCCTCCAGAGTCACTCCTCTGTGACTCCATGTCTTTAGGGATGGCTTGGAGCTGGTCCTCAACCTTCAGTGTGTGAATCTGCCTCTGTCACTGATGGGACTGCAGCTTCTCCTTCTTGTATTTCTGGATCCTGCAAGATTTTCCCTCCAGTGGAGGATGGAATAGTGCAGCATCAAGGGTTTGGCTTCATTTTCCCTCTATCCTGTCTCTCCCCACCCTTGACTCTGCTCCTTCATTCCCCTCCCCCTCCCCTCTCCCACCCAAAATCTGTCCTTCCCTCTACCATGACTATTTTGTTCCCCCTATGAAGTGAGATCCACATTTAGGCTTTTTACTACTTTGTGTCCCTGGCATGTATCATGAGTGGTTTGTACATTTTTGGCTAATATCCACTTAATGAGTATATATCATGTATGTCATTTTGGGTCTGAATTACCTCACTCAGGATGCTATTTTCTAATTCCATCCATTCGTCTGCAAAATCTGTGATGTACTTGGTTTTAATAGTATTCCCTTAATGTTAAATTAACATTTTCTGTATATATTCTTCAGTTGAGGGACATCTAGGTTATTTCCAGTTTTATGCTATTATGAAAAACGCTGCTATGAAAATAGTGGAGCATGTGTCCTTCAGGTATGTTAGAGCATCTTTTGGGTATATGCCCACAAGCAGTATATATGGGTATTCAGAAAACACTATTTCCAATTAGCTGAGAAATGGTCAGATTGATTTCCTAGAGTGCTTGTACAAGTTTGGAATACCACCGCAAAGGAAGAATGTTTCCCTTTCTCCACATACTTGCCAGCATCTGCTTTCACTTGTTTTTGTTCTTAGCCATTCACATTGGCACAAGGTTGAATCTCAAGGCTTTTTTATTCAAATTTCTTTGATTATTAAGGATATTGAGCATTTCTTTAATTGAGTCTTGGCCATTCAAGATTACCCTGTCAAAAATTCTCTGTTTAGCTCTATATGCTGTTTTTTAATTGGGTTATTTCTGTTGTAATCTAACTTCTTGACTTCTTTATATATTTTGTATATCATCCTTCTGTCAAATGTAGTGTAGGGAGCGGCGCGGTAAAACAAAGATGGCGCCGACATCCGGCGCCCTCCTGTGGTAAACAACAGTACGCACATGCGCGTGTTTGCCCCTGGCGTCAGTCTGGCCAGGGCGGTACCATGCTAGTGGGGTGATTCGTGCTCCGCCAATCCCTGGAGGACAAGTAGCATAGGGTGATTCATGCTCTGCCAACCCCTGAAGGACAAGTAGCACGACCACAGCCTGTTGTGTATATAAGGCGAGCGCCTTTGCCGCTCGAGGTCCCCATATCAGCAATGAGGTGGTCCTGCAATAAAGGCTATTGAGAAGAATCTGACCGGGTTGCGTCTTCCTTGCTGGCCGAGGTGGGTGCGACAAACTGGTGGCCCGTACGGGGACCCGAGGACATCCTTGTAGATTCAGAACTCTTCAATTCCAGGATGGCGATGTCGGTAAGTTCCCGGGTAAGGGACGATAAAGTTCTCTGGAGGCAAGCAGAGATGATGCAAGCCTTGGTTTAGAGGCTATAAAGTCTGTGGTCTACAGCAATGTTGTTTCTAATTGATCCTTTGTGGGTAGGACTTGTAATTTTGTTTCTTTTCTTCTTTGTGTGGTGGATTTGTTTTCTTTTGAATTGCCACCATCCCGGACGGGAGTGCATTTGCTGGGTATAGCCAACAAGTGCCAGGCTAGGAAGTCGTGTGTAAACAAACATGCCAGCCCACCCTGCTCGTAAAACCGCTCGTAAATAAGTGCATTGAGTATGGGAAACTCACATTCCAGCCCACTCCTGACAGATCTCCAGGAACTCCTCAATCAGCATAAGCTCAAAATCGAAAGGAAAATCCTGTCGAGCTTTCTTGATGAATGCGACCATTGTGCTCCATGGTTTATAGTATCGGGATCTCTTACCTTGCGAGCATGGGACAAATTGGAAAAAAATCTGGATAGAGAAGCCACAGAGGGCAAGCTTAAGGCCGGATCAAAACCTCTTTGGCGAATGGTCTGTGCCTGCTTAGAGGATAGACGATGTGAGGAAGCCGTTAGGACAGGTCAGAAAATCCTTGCAGAGCAACAAGAAAGTATGTCGGAGGGAGAAAAGGTCCCAAAGGAAGAAAAGAAAAGGAGACAAAAGGAACAGAGAGAAGGCAGAGATAAAAAAAAAAGGGATAATCAGGACCAGGAAACAAATAAGATATATCCCTCTTTAAAATCCTTGACCTTAGGAATGTCAGATGATTCAGAGCTTAGTGAGGATGATGAGGCTGATCTTGAGAAAGAGGCTGCTCAGTATGAGAGAGAGAGATATGATCCAGACTGGCCACATGCTAACGCCACGTGACAATGAGGCAGGCAATTAGGCAAGAAAGTGGTTATACCAACAGCACCTCCGTATAACCCTCAACATAAAAGCATGGTGAAGCCTGCAAAATGTACTTCCTTTTGCCCAGAGGTATGGAAAGAGATGGGATTAAGTTTTCCAGTATTTCTGGATGCTAACGGGCATCGGTATCATGAACCTGTTGATTTTAAGACTATAAAGCAATTTGCAGAATCTGTCAGAACCTATGGGGTCAGTGCAGCTTTTGTTGTGGCTCAAGTTGAGGCTATTGCTAGATATTGCCTCACCCCTGGGGATTGGGGGAGTCTGGCTAAAGCCTGCCTCTCCTCAGGTCAATACTTGGATTGGAAATCTTACCTTTATGAATATGCTAATACTCAGGCTGCCATTAATCTGGCCTCAGGAGTAGACCCTCAGAGACATTGGGACGCTGACACCCTATTGGGTCTAGGGAGATTCGCTCTGGACCAGACTGGTTATCCAGAACAAGTTTATAGCCAAATTAATGAAATAACCATCAAGGCATGGAAAGCACTGCCTAATAGGGGCGCAGTCTCCGGGAAACTTACTAAGGTTCTGCAAGGGCCCACAGAGCCTTTTTCAGACTTTGTAGCCTGCATGGTAGAGACCGCTACCAAGATCTTCGGAGACCCTGATACAGCCATGCCTCTCATTAAACAGCTAGTGTATGAGCAATGTACAAAAGAATGTAGGACTGCTATAACACCATACAAACATAAAGGTTTAGAAATTTGGATGAAAATCTGCAGGGAACTGGGAGGACCATTGACTAATGCTGGCCTAGCGGCAGCTGTGGTGCAGTTAGGGAAAACCACCACCACGGATACCAGTTTCAAATGTGGCCGTAAAGGGCATTATCGAAGACAGCGTCCTGAAAGGAGTAAGGGGAAAATTAGCGATAGACCCAAGCAGTCTGGACTATGTCCACGGTGTAAGAAGGGAAACCACTGGGCAAATGAGTGTCGATCTGTGAAGGACTTGGATGGCTGACCCCTATCGACAGGATATGGTGGTGCACGACCAAAAAACGGGGCCCATGTCCCAAGGGCCCTCAAATATATGGGGCTCTGCAGGGCAACAGATAGGGACAGGACAAACAGAGGCCTTGGCCTTTCCTGTGCCACTCGAAGTACCGAGGAGAGCCACTAAAGCCTCCGCAGGACTGGACCTTCACTCCACTACCAGACTTGTACTGACCCCCCAAATGGGAGTGCAGCCTGTAGACACAGATTTTAGAGGACCCCTCCCTAAAGATACAATTGGGCTATTGTTGGGACGCTCCTCCTCTGCCCTGAAAGGTTTACAGATTGTGCCTGGAGTAATTGATCCTGATTATTTAGGCACAGTAGCCTCCCCCCAGGGAATCACTGCCATTTCCCCTGGAGACAGAATCACTCAAATGCTGCTTCTGCCTAGCTTGCATAAGCGCTTCCCTGCTGAAAATAGAATCAGAGGGGACAGGGAGTTAGGATATACAGGCTCCCAATTTGCTTTTATCTCATTGGAACTGGGTGATCGCCCAATGTTAGCATTGGCTGTGGAGGGACAATCATTCCTTGGTCTGTTGGACACTGGAGCAGATCGTAGTATTATCTCTGCTCATGACTGGCCACCTAGGTGGCCTACGCAAACATCATCTCAGGCCCTACATGGTCTAGGGTATGAAATGGCTCCTTTAATAAGCTCCAAAGAATTGACATGGAAGGATACAGAAGGGAGATCAGGAAAGATTACTCCCTATGTTATAGACATTCCTGTGACCCTGGGGGGCAGAGATGTTTTGATAAATCTAGACATGAGACTGACGAATGATTTCTCCCCGCAAGTCAAAGATATGATGGCAGAAATGGGCTACGTGCCTGGGAAGGGTCTGGGAAAAAACTTACAAGGACGAGTTGACCCCGTACTGTCAAAACAAAAACAAGACAGGACGGGTCTGGGTTTTTCCTAGGGGCCATTGAGGGAAGAATACCCATTACGTGGAAAACAAAGGAGCCTGTATGAGTTCCTCAATAGCCTCTATCCTCTGAAAAATTAATTGCTGCTGCCGAATTAGCATTCGAACAATTGCAATTAGGACATATTCAACCATCCAGATCACCTTGGAATACACCCACATTTGTTATTAAGAAAAAAAATCAGGAAAGTGGCGATTATTACATGATTTAAGAGCTATCAATTCTCAGATGCAAATAATGGGTCCCATACAGAGAGGTTTACCATTACTCTCCAGCATTCCTGCTGATTGGCCTATTATTATTATTATTGATATTAAACATTGCTTTTTTCCATCCCTCTTGCCCCGCAAGATAGCGTGCGATTTGCATTTACTTTGCCCTCTATGAATAATGAAGAGCCTGATAAGTGCTATCAGTGGGTGGTCTTGCCTCAAGGTATGGCTAATAGCCCTACTATGTGTCAGCTTTATGTAGGACAAGCCCTACAGACTGTACGTGACCAATTCCCAAAATTAAGAATAATACATTTTATGGATGATATTTTGCTTTCTGCTAAAGATTGTGGCACCTTAAAAGCGGCCTAGGCGAAAGTGGTTAAGGTGCTTGAAAACAATCAATTGTTCATAGCACCTGAAAAGGTTCAAATGGGCAAAATAGGGGAGTATTTAGGAACAAAAATCACTCCTCATAGTATTTCCTCTCAGAAAATAGAATTACAAAAAGATCATTTAAAAACATTAAATGACTTTCAAAAATTACTAGGAAACATAAATTGGATTCGACCCTATATTAAAATGCCCAATGTAGATTTGCAACCACTCTATGAGATCCTGAAAGGGGATCCTCAGCTTGCTTCACCCCGTGCTTTAACCAAGGAAGCATGATTATCCTTGAGGAAAGTAGAAGAAAGACTGGAAAAGGCAATGCTAAGAAGGTACAAGGAAAAGGAAGATCTCCTTTTGTGTATACTGAGAACCATTCGTCAGCCTACAGGAGTGCTATGGCAACAAGGACCGCTTCTTTGGATTTATCCCCATATTTCTCCTAATAAGACCCTTGAATATTACCCTTCTGCTGTTGCACAGCTTGCTATGTTAGGCGTTAAATCTTGTATTCGGGATTTTGGTATTTTACCCAAGAAAATTATTATACCATATACTACAGCTCAGATGGAAACATTGTGTGCCTTGATAGATGATTGGGCCATATTACGCTGTAGTTTTGATGGAGAGTTTGACAATCATTATCTTAAGAATCATTTGCTACAATTTTTTATTGAACATTCAGTGATCTTTCCTAAGATCACTGCCTCAGAGCCTTTGTCTGGAGCGTTAGATATTTATATAGATGGCTCCAAAACTGGTGTAGGTGACTATATGGTTGATTCTCAAAAACCAGTCTTAATTCAATACAGTCCAGGCACCCCCCAAATTACAGAATGTAAAATTGTATTGAAAGTTTTTAAAATATTTCATGATTCCTTTTATTTAATTTCTGACTCTGCTTATGTAGTTAATGCTGTGCGCTCACTTGAAATTGCAGGGCCAATTCGGTCGACTAGTATCATATGTCAAATTCTTTTAGAATTACAAAAATTGATTTGGGCCAGAAAAAATAAATTTTTCATATAACATATTCGAGCCCATACTAATTTGCCTGGTCCCACGACCAGTAATAACGCCCTGGTGGATGCTAATACTCGTAGAGAGCTTATTTTTCATGCTGCTCCAGTTGATCTCACTAGAGAATTTCATCAAAAGTTTCATATTCCTGCCTTTACTCTTCAACAAAAATTTAAAATCTCTAGGGCTACAGCCCATGATGTGGTGTTACATTGCCAGAATTGTGTTCAATTTCACCACCCTCCTCATGTGGGGATTAACACTCGTGGTCTGATCCCGCTAAAACTTGGCAGATGGATGTTACACACATATCTCAATTTGGAAATTTAAAATATGCTCATATTTCTGTTGATACCTGTTCCGGTATTATACACGCTACTCTGATGACTGGTGAAAAGGCTCGTAATGCCATTAGTCATTGCTTAGAGGCATGGGCAGCCTGGGGAAAGCCTAATAGTCTCAAGACAGACAACAGGCCTGCCTACACAGCAAAGTCCTTTCAGGCATTTTGCCAGACAATGCAGGTCGGTCATACTACAGGATTACCATACAATCCCCAGGGTCATGGAATTGTGGAAAGAGCACATTGTACCTTAAAAGAGCTTATACAAAAACAAAAAGAGGGAATTGCTAGTGGCCAAACACCAAAAGAACAACTTTCTTTAGCTCTTTTTCCTCTAAATTTCTTAATTTTGGATGCGCATGGCCACTCTGCTGCGGATCGCTATGCTGCTACTACACCTATGACTAATACAGAAGTAAAGTGGAAGGATGTCTTAACTGATGAATAGTGTGGCCCAGATCCTGTGATTTCGAGATCTAGGGGAACTGTTTGTGTTTTTCCGCAGAATCAAGAAAATCCAATCTGGGTACCTGAGCTCTTGACTCGAAAAGTGCCTTCTGCTCTTCCTGAAGATGAGACTACGAGCCCTATTACTACTGGGAATGGTAATACAGGCTGAGTCACTCATCTTGTGGGCTATTGCCAGATCCTGGCCAGTACCCATGCCAGTTCATAGCAATTCTACTGTTTTGCCAACCTTTTTCTCCACCTCCTGTTTGCGTGATGTTCCCTGTATAGTGCCAAATGGAGAAATGCCCCAACGGTATGCCGCCATTAACTTTTCTCTGTTGCCTACCTTATGTTTTACTGTTAAGAACTCTTCCCTGCCCTGTGTTTGGTTGCGTAGAGCCACATTAGCTAATTGGGTGGATCCTATGAGTGGCAGTGCAATGGGCACTGGGATCATCCTCGCTGCTTAAAATTACCCAGGGGGTCTCTTCAGCCAGTGGGAACATGTCAGCCGCAATAACCATGACTAAACAAGTACAGACGGCTGAGACTGTCAATCAGATAGTAGAAAGAACTGCAGTGGCACTAGAGATACAAGAAGAATTTAATACCCATTTGGCATCTGGCCTTCTATTAGCTAATCAAAGGATAGATTTAATTCAAGAACAAATTGAAGCACTGTATCATATGACACAGCTGTCCTGTGTTTCCTCCCTTAGAGGTTTATGCATTACTCCTTTGCAAGCTAACTTTTCTCAGCATTCTCAACAAAGCAAAGAAATCTCGAATTATCTGAAAGGAAACTGGTCCATGAAAGCAGAGCAACTATCAAGACAATTGCTGATGCAGATTGCTGTCCTCAACAGCACTAGATTGGACCCTATCACAGTTGAAGATTTTACCTCATGGATCACCAACGCTTTCTCCCTTTTTAAGGAGTGGTCTGGCATGGGGAGCTATTGTCCTCCTGGGATGCGGAGTATGTCTCTGGCTTATTGACTGTTTAAAAAGAGAACATGCCAGACACAAAGCGGTTGTTTACCAGGCTATGATCACCATTGAAAATGGTGCTTCTTCCAACATATGGCTGGCCTCTTTGAAAGGTTAAGAGTTTGCCCTAGATCATTTTTGTCACTGTCATGTGGAGTCATTGCATCCAGAGATGGGCAAATTTCCTTGAGATTGGACCAACCTAAGACACGGGGCCTGGTGGTGATAGGGTAACCCAACGACGGGTAATACCGAGTCATCGTCAGGACCGACCTAAGACAGGAGCAATGACATATTGGCGTGACACCCTGATCTAGACCAGTCATTTTATTAAACAAAAAAGGGGGAGATGTAGGGAGCAGCACAGTAAAACAAAGATGGCGCTGACATCCGGCGCCCTCCTGTGGTAAACAACAGTACTGCGCATGCGCGGGTTTGCACAGCAAGAGCCGTGTAAGGGACAAAACCAAAAAAAAAAAAAAACCTATGTTTGATTAACATGTTGGAAAAGGACTTCCTGGAAACTGTGAATAGCCTTTCATAACAACCTTCTCCATTCTCATCTCCTAAGAATCCTGGAATCAAAAAGGAAACCCAACCAGACCAGAAAGAACATCATAGTTTATCTTCTGTGTTTAGGTCAGAACTAATGTCTCAGTTTAACTTCACTCTTTAGTTCACTGATTATTATGAGTTAGATTTATGTGGGCCATGTGCTTGGGTGACACAGAGGATTCCTTACTTGGCTTCTGCTATGATAGCATGATCCTGACCACAGACCTCTGAACATCATTTCTACTCTTTAGATTTCATTTGATGCTACAGACATAGGCTTAGGGCATAGGATGGTAGGGAGTAGCACAGGGAACTCTTTTTTTTATCTCAGTATTCTACCCATGCATGACAGAGCACTCTTACCATTATGGGGATGGGCTGGTTGAGGATGGAGCCTGGAAAGAAGAGTTTGTCTTGTGCAGTCTGGACCAAGATCCCACTGGGCAGGGCTTATGACTTCTAATGGCCTGGCATTTACCTCTTGTTCTACAAGGTAGAACTCTTCACTTAGAGAACAGATTGGGGTAGATTGAAAAGCACACTTGCACACTGCCTCATCTTTTCTGGGGACCACATCTGGAAATACTTGTACCAGTTGAGATCAGTTGTCATCCTCATTCTTTTCAAGATGCAGGTCACAGTGGCCTGTTTTCATGTCTGCCTTTTCCAAGAGCTTTAGAAGCCTAAATGTGTCTCCATGCCTATGTCTAGGAGTGATTTAGAGTGAATTACAAGATGTGGAAAGTATACTCACCTGGGAATTGTTTAGTGATGTACACTCAAGGTGCACAGTGTAGGGAAATGATGGGGTCAGGAAAAGGAATGTTGAGAACATGGATTCCATCTCCATTACTAGATAAATTTGGGTGGTGCTACATGATTGTGATCACAACATTTGGGAAGTGGAAGTAGATGAGGTTCAAGTCTGCCCTAGAGAGTATGTTCAGGTTATCCTGGGATACATGACATCCTGCAAGGAGATACAAAATAAAGAGATGGGCTGAAGAAGATAAGAGAAAAGATAGAGTCATGAGGGGGAAGAAGAAGTAGAATAATGAATGAGGGAAAGAGGAAGGAGAGATTAGAGAGAAGGAAGGGGAGAGAAAAGATAGAGGAGAATGTTGAGAGAAAATTCCTTAAACCAAAACATTTGGGTGAGGAGAGCTTAGGGGAGCATTTCTACTTAGCAAGGAACCTAAGCTGAAGAAGACAGTGGGGACGGATTTGGAAAACCACAGCAAAGGTAAGCTAGAGGATTTCAACAGTGGGAAGAACTCACAATCCCTGGGATATGAGGTGTGGATGAGATACT